>NC_041385.1:553702783-553758389 GCF_002162155.2 Triticum dicoccoides
ATATTGCTTGCATTAGAGTAGTGTAGCATGTTACTGTTTTGATTAATCCTATTCTGTTGCATAGCCTGTCATTGTTGCTACATTCATTGATACCTTACCCGCAATCCTAAATGCCTAGTATAGGATGCTAGTTTATCATCATTGACCCTACATTCTTGTCAGTCTGCCTTGCTATACTATCGGGCCGTGATCACTCGGGAGGTGATCACGGGTATATACTATACATATATACATACTATACAGGTGGTGACTAAAGTTGGGTCAGCTCTTTGAGTACCCGCAAGTGATCCGATGTGGGGGCTGGAAGGACAGGTGGCTCCTTCCCGGTAGAGGTGGGTCTGGGTTCCCGACGGCCCCCGACTGTTACTTTGTGGCGAAGCGACATGGCAGGTTGAGACCACCTAGGCGAGAGGTGGGCCTGGCCCTGGTCGGCGTTCGCGGTTACTTCATAATAACACGCTTAACGAGATCTTGGTATTTGATATGAGTCTGGCCACTGGCCTATACGCACTAACCAACTACGCGGGAAAGATATGGGCACTCGACGTCGTGGTATTATCCTAAGCCTTCTTGACATCAGCGACTGAGCGGCGCGCGTCGGGTTGGACCGCGTAACACAACTTCCTTTGTAATGGAGGTTGCTAGGTCTGCTCTCCGGCCGCCCACGCAACGTGCAGGTGTGCAATGGGCGATGGGCCCAGACCCCTGCGCGCATAGGATTTAGACCGACGTGCTGACCTCTCTGTTGTGCCTAGGTGGGGCTGCGACGTGTTGATCTTACGAGGCCGGGCATAACCCAGGAAAGTGTGTCTGGCCAAATGGGATCGAGCGTGTTGGGTTATGTGGTGCACCCCTGCAGGGAATTTTATCTATTCGAATAGCCGTTTCCCTCGGTAAAAGGACGACCCAGAGTTGTACCTTGACCTTATGACAACTAGAACTGGATACTTAATAAAACACACCCAGATAAGTTCCACAGACAACCCGGTGATCGCTTTTCCACAGGGCGATGAGGGGAGGATCGCCGGGTAGGATTATGCTATACGATGCTACTTGGAGGACTTCAATCTACTCTCTTCTAGATGCTGCAAGACGGAGGCTGCCAGAAGTGTAGTCTTGATAGGACTAGCTATCCCCCTCTTATTCTGGCATTCTGCAGTTCAGTCCATCGATATTGCCTCTTTACACATATACCCATGCATATGTAGTGTAGATCCTTGCTTGCGAGTACTTTGGATGAGTACTCACCGTTGCTTTGCTCCCTCTTTTCCCCCATTTTTCTCTTCTTCTCGGATGTCGCAACCAGATGTTGGAGCCCAGAAGCCAGACGCCATCATCGACGACGACCCCTACTACACTGGAGGTGCCTTCTACTACGTGCAGACCGCTGACGACGACCAGAAGTAGTTTAGGTGGATCCCAGGAAGGAGGCCTGCGCCTCTTTTGATCTGTATCCAGTTTGTGATAGCTTTCTTAAGGCAAACTTGCTTAACTTATGTCTGTACTTAGATATTGTTGCTTCCGCTGACACGTCTATGATCGAGCACTTGTATTCGAGCCCTCGAGGCCCCTAGCTTATAATATGATGCTTGATGACTTATTTTACTTTTAGAGTTGTGTTGTGATATCTTCCCGTGAGTCCCTGATCTTGATCGTACACATTTGTGTGCATGATTAGTGTACGATTGAATCAGGGCCGTCACACCTTATTCCATAGTCCATCGAATCTTTACCCAAAACTTGAAAACTTCAACCACACAAACTCAAAACAAAACTCGTAAGCTCCGTTAGTATAAGAAAATAAATCACCACTTAGGTACTATAATGAACTCATTCCTTATTCATATTGGTGTTAAACATACTGTATTCCGACTTCTCTATGGTTCATACCCTTACATACTAGCCATAGATTCATCAAAATAAGCAAACAACACAATGGAAACAAAATCTGTCAAAAACAGAACAGTCTGTAGTAATCTGTATCAAACGTATACTTCTGGAACCCCAAAAATTATGAAATAAATTGGTGGACCTAAGGAATTTGTCTATTAATCATCTGCAAAAAGAATCAACCTAAAATCACTCTTCTGTAAAAAATCGGCAGCTAATCTCGTGAGCGCTAAAGTTTCTGTTTTTTTACAGCAAGATCATATAGACTTCACCCAAGTCTCCCCAAAGGTTCTACTTGGTACTTTATTAAAACAAAAGCTATAAAACATGATTACTACAGTAGAATAATCATGTCGACACACAAAAACAGTAAGGGTAAATATTGTCTTGTCTCCCAACAAGCGCTTTTCTTTAATGCCTTTCTAGCTAGGCATGATGATTTCAATGATGCTCACATAAGAGATAAGAATTGAAACATAAAGAGAGCATCATGAAGAATATGACTAGCACATTTAAGTCTAACCCACTTCCTATGCATAGGGGTTTTATGAGCAAACAACTTATGGGAACAATAATCAACTAGCATAGGAAGGCAAAACAAGCATAACTTTAAAATTTTCAACACATAGAGAGCAAACTTGACATTATTGCAATTCCTACAAGCATATGCTCCCCTCTCATAATAATTTTCAGTAGCATCATTGAATGAATTCAACAATATAACCAGCACCTAAAGCATTCTTTTCATTATCTACAAGCATAGACAATTTACTACTCTCCACATAAGCAAAATTCTTCTCATTCGGAATGGTGGGAGCAAACTCAACAAAATAACTATCATGTGAAGCATAATCCAATTGAAAACTAAAATCATGATGACAAGTTTCATGGTTATTTTTATTCTTTATAGCATACAAGTCATCACAATAATCATCATAAATAGCAACTTTGTTCTCATAATATATTGGAACCTCTTCCGAAATAGTGGAATCATCACTAAATAAAGTTGACACTCTTCCAAATCCACTTTCATATTCATCACAATAATATTCAAGATCCTCCAAAATAGTGGGATCAATACTACCTAAAGTTGACACTCTTCCAAACCCACTTTCATCAATATAATCATCATAAATAGGAGGCATGCTTTCATCATAATAAATATTCTCATCAAAACTTGGGGGACAAAAAATATCATATTCATCAAACATAGCTTCCCCAAGCTTGTGGCTTTGCATATCATTAGCATCATGGATATTTAAGGAATTCATGCTAACAACATTGCAGTCATGCTCATCATACAAAGATCTAGTACAAAACATTCTAATGCATTCTTCCTCTAGCACTTGAGCACAATTTTCCTTTCCATCATACTCAGGAAAGATATTAAAAAGATGAAGCGTATGAGACAAACTCAATTCCATTTTTTTGTAGTTTTCTTTTATAAACTAAACTAGTGATAAAAACAAGAAACAAAAAGATTCGGTTGCAAGATCTAAAGATATACCTTCAAGCATTAACTTCCCCAGCAACGGCGCCAGAAAAGAGCTTGATGTCTACTACACAACCTTCTTCTTGTAGACGTTGTTGGGACTGCAAGTGCACAGGTTTGTAGGACACTAGAAAATTTCCGTCAAGTGGATGACCTAAGGTTTATCAATCCGTAGGAGGCGTAGGATGAAGATGGTCTCTCTCAAGCAACCCTGCAACCAAATAACAAAGAGCCTCTTGTGTCCCCAACACACCCAATACAATGGTGAATTGTATAGGTGCACTAGTTCGGCGAAGAGATGGTGATACAAGTGCAATATGGATAGTAGATAAAGGTATTTGTAATCTGAAATTATACAGCAAGGTAACTAATGGCAAAAGTGAGCGTAAATGGTATTGCAATGGTAGGAAACAAGGCATAGGGTTCATACTTTCACTAGTGCAAGTTCTCTCAACAATAATAACATAGATAGATCATATAACAATCCCGCAACATGCAACAAAGAGTCACTCCAAAGCCACTAATAGCGGAGAACAAACGAAGAGATTATGGTAGGGTACGAAACCACCTCAAAGTTATTCTTTCGAAACATCTATTCAAGAGTTCGTACTAGAATAACACCTTAAGACACAAATCAACCAAAACCCTAATGTCACCTAGATACTCCATTGTCACCTCAAGTATCCGTGGGCATGATTATATGATATGCATCACACAATCTTAGATTCATCTATTCAACCAACACAAAGTACTTCAAAGAGTGCCCCGAAGTTTCTACCGGAGAGTCAAGAACGTGTGCCAACCCCTATGCATAGGTTCATGGGCGGAATCGACAAGTTGGTCATCAAAACATACATCAAGTGGCACATGATATCCCATTGTCACCACAGATAAGCACGGCAAGACGTACATCAAGTGTTCTCATAAAAAACTCAATCCGATAAGATAACTTCAAAGAGAAAACTCAATTCATCACAAGAGAGTAGAGGGGGAGAAACATCATAAGATCCAAATACAATAGCAAATCTCAGGATACATCAAGATCGTGCCATAGAGGGAACACGAGAGAGAATACGAGAGA
The DNA here is from genome assembly GCF_002162155.2 of Triticum dicoccoides. Taxonomy (NCBI): domain Eukaryota; kingdom Viridiplantae; phylum Streptophyta; class Magnoliopsida; order Poales; family Poaceae; genus Triticum; species Triticum dicoccoides. Next base: position 553,707,247 of record NC_041385.1, read on the forward strand.
GAGAGAGAGAGATCAAACACATAGCTACTGGTACATACCCTCAGCTCCGAGGGTGAACTACTCCCTCCTCGTCATGGATAGCGCCGGGATGATGAAGATGGCCACCGGTGATGGGATCCCCCTCCGGCAGGGTGCCAGAACAGGCTCCCGAGGCTACAGAGGCTTGCGGTGGCGGAACTCCCGATCTATCTTGATATTCGATGTTTTTAGGGTACGTAGGCTTATATAGGCAAAAGAAGTCGGTCGGGGGGGTGCTCGAGGGGCCCACGAGACAGGGGGGCGCGCCCAGTAGGGGGGGGGCGCCCTCCTATCTCCTGGCCTCCTCTAGGCTCTTCTGACGTGAACTCCAAGTCTCCTGGGTGATATTCTTCCAAAAAATCATGCCGCCGAAGGTTTCATTCCGTTTGGATTCCGTTTGATATTCCTTTTCTTCGAAATACTGAAACAGGCAATAAAACAGCAATATGGGCTAGGCCTCCGGTTAATAGGTTAGTCCCAAAAGTAATATAGAAGTGTATAATAAAGCCCGTAATCATTCAAAACAAATAATAAAATAGCATGAATGCTTCATAAATTATAGATATGTTGGAGACGTATCAGCTACCAAACGTCACAACGTAATTGGGTGATTATAAAGGTGCTCTACAGGTGTCTCCGAAGGTGTTTGTTGGGTTGGCATAGATCGAGATTAGGATTTGTCACTCCGTGTTTCAGAGAGGTATCTCTGGGCCCTCTTGGTAATACTCATCACTATAAGCCTGGCAAGCATTGTGAGTAATGAGTTAGTTACGGATGAAGTATTACAGAACAAGTAAAAAGGCTTGCCGGTAACAAGATTGAACTAGGTATGATGATACCGACGATGGAATCTTGGGCAAGCAACATACCGATGACAAAGGGAACAGCGTATGTTGTTATGCGGTTTGACCGATAAATATCTTCATAGAATATGTAGGAACCAATATGAGCATCCAGGTTCCGCTATTGGTTATTGACCGGAGATGTGTCTTGGTCATGTCTACATAGTTCTTGAACTCGTAGGGTCCGCACGCTTAACGTTCGATGACGATTAGTATTATGAGTTTATGTGATTTGATGTACCGAAGGTTGTTCGCAGTCCGGGATGAGATCACGGACATGACGAGGAGTCTCGAAATGGTCGAGACATAAAGATTGATATATTGGACCATGTTGTTCGGACACCGGAAGTGTTCCGGATAGTTTCGGATAAAACCGGAGTGCCGGAGGGTTACCGGAGAGACAGGGCCGCACCAGGAGGTGCCCCCCCCAAGGGGAGTCCGAATAGGGCAAGGGGAGAGGGCACAACCCCTCTTTCCCTCTACCTCTCCTTCCTTCTCCTCCTAGTTGGACTAGGAAAGGGGGAACCTACTCCTACTTGGAGTAGGATTCCCCCCCTTGGGCACGCCCCTTGTGGCCGGCTGGCCCCCTCCTATCCTCCTTTATATACGGGGGAGGGGGGCACCCCATAGACACACAAGTTGTTCTTTAGCCGTTTGCGGTGCCCCCTCCATAGTTTTCCACCCCGGTCATATCGTCGTAGTGCTTAGGCGAAGCCCTGCGCCGGTAAATTCATCATCACCGTCACCAAGCCGTCGTGCTGATGGAACTCTCCCTCGACCTCAGCTGGATCTAGAGTTCGAGGGACGTCACCGAGCTGAACATGTGCAGATCGTGGAGGTGCCATGCGTTCGGTACTTGATCGGTTGGATCGCGAAGACGTTCGAATACATCAACCATGTTACTTAACGCTTCCACTTTCAGTCTACAAGGGTATGTGGACACACTCTCCCCTCTCGTTGCTATGCATCACCTAGATATATCTTGCATGATCGTAGGATAATTTTTGAAATTACCGCGTTCCCCAACAGTGGTATCAGAGCCAGGTCTATGCGTAGATGTTATATGCACGAGTAGAACACAAGTGGGTTGTGGGCATAATAGTCATACTGCTTACCACCAATGACTTAGTTTGATTCGGCGGTATTGTTGGATAAGGCGGCCCGGACCGACATTACATGACCGCGTTCATGAGACAAGCGGGTGTCAATTGCTCCAACTTTAGTTGAATCGAGTTTGACTATGGCCGGTCCTTGTTGAAGGTTAAAACATCACACTTGACAAAAAATCGTTGTGGTTTTGATGCGTTGGTAAGAACGGTTCTTGCTAGAAGCCCGTAGCAGCCACGTAAAACTTGCAACAACAAAATAGAGGACGTCTAACTTGTTTTTGCAGGGCTTGTTGTGATATGATATGGTCAATACATGACGTGATATAAATTGTTGTATGAAATGATCATGTTTTGTAACAAAGTTATCGGCAACTGGCAGGAGCCATATGGTTGTCGCTTTATTGTATGCAATATAGAGGGATGTCTATCTAAGTGGGATTTCTTAAGTAATATGATTAATTAAACTTTGTAGATCAATAGCTCGCGTTATAGCTTCCCTGTGTTTTTTATATGTTCCTAGAGAAAAACTAAGTTGAAAGATGATAGTAGTAATGATGCGGACTGGGTCCATGATCTGAGGTGTATCCTCATTGCTGCATAGAAGAATTATGTTCTAGAGGCACCGCTAGGTGACAGACCTATTGCAGGAGCAGATGCAGACGTTATGAACGTTTGTCTAGCTCAATATGATGACTACTTGATAGTTTAGTGCACCATGCTTTACGACTTAGAACCGGGACTTCAAAACGTTTTGAAACGTCACGGATCATATGAGATGTTCCAAGAGCTGAAATTGGTATTTCAGACACATGCCCGTGTCAAGAGGTATGAGACCTTTGACAAGTACTTTTCCTAAAAGATGGAGGAGAATTGCTCAACTAGTGAGTATGTGCTCAGAATGTCTGGGTACTACAATCACTTGAATCAAGTGGGAGTTAATCTTCTAGATAAGATAGTGATTGACAAAGTTCCCTAGTCACTATCACCAAGTTACTAGAACTTCGTGATGAACTATAATATGCAAGGGATGACAAAAGCAATTCCCGAGCTCTTCGTGATGCTGAAATCGACGAAGGTGGAAATAAGGAAAAACTATCAAGTGTTGATTGACAAGACCACTAGTTTCAAGAAAAGGGCAAAGGGAGAGAAAGGGAACTTCAAATAGAATGGCAAGCAAGTTGTCACTCCCGTGAAGAAGCCCAAAGCTAGACCTAAGCCTGAAACTGAGTGCTTCTACTACAAAGGAAATGGTCACTGGAAGCGGAACTACCCCACATATTTGGTGGAAAAGAGGGATGGCAAAGTGAACGAAGGTATAATTGATATACAGGTTATTGATGTGTACCTTGCCAGTGTTCATAGTAGCCCCTGGGTATTCGATACTTGTTCGGTTGCTAAGATTAGTAACTCAAAACAGGAGTTACAAAATAAATAGAGACTAGTTAAGAATGAAGTGACGATGTATGTTGGAAGTGGTTCCAAGATTGATATGATCATCATCACACACTCCCTATACTTTCGGGATTAGTGTTAAACCTAAATAAAAGTTATTTGGTGTTCGCGTTGAGCATGAATATGATTAGATCATGTTTATTGCAATAAGGTTATTCATTTAAGACAGAGAATAATTGTTATTCTGTTTACATGAATAAACCCTTCTATGGTCATACACCGAATGATGATGGTTTATTGAATCTTGATCGTGGTGATACACATATTTATAATATTGATGCCAAAAGATGCAAAGTTGATAATGATAGTGCAACTTATTTCTGGCACTGTCGTTTGGGTCATATCGGTGTAAAGCGCATGAAGAAACTCCATAAAGATGGACTTTTGGAATCACTTGATTATGAATCATTTGATACTTGCGAACCGTGCCTTATGGGCATGATGACTAAAACTCCGTTCTCCGGAACAATGGAACGAGATGGTGACTTATTGGAAATAATACATACCGATGTATGCGGTCCAATGAGTATTGATGCTCGTGGCGTGTATCATTATTTTTCTGGCCTTCACAGATGATTTAAGCAGATATGGGTATATCTACTTAATGAAACACAAATCTGAAACATTTGAAAAGTTCAAAGAATTTCAGAGTGAAGTGGAGAATCATCGTAACAAGAAAATAAAAGTTTCTACGATTTGATCGTGGAGGAGAATATTTGAGTTACGAGTTTGGCCTTCATTTAAAACAATGTGGAATAGTTTCACAGCTCACACCACCTGGAACACCACAACGTAATGGTGTGTCGAAACGTCGTAACTGCACTTTATTGGATATGGTGCGATCTATGATGTCTCTTACCAGTTTACCACTATTGTTTTGGGGTTATGCATTAGAGACAGCTGCATTCACTTTAAACAGGGCACCATCAAAACCCGTTGAGACGACGCCTTATGAGCTGTGGTTTGGCTAGAAACCAAGGTTTTCGTTTCTTAAAGTTTGGGACTGCGATGCTTATGTGAAAAAGCTTCAACCTGATAAGCTCAAACCCAAATCGGAGAAGTGCGTCTTCATAGGATATGTAGCGACCAGACCTCAAACGGTCTAATCTCTATGCATCAGTGTCATCCCTGGATCGGTAATGCTGACACGCACAATACTTGAAGGATTTATAACAGAGTAGCAATCACACACTTGTTACATCGAAAGTCTCAAAAGAGAACTTAAAATAGTAAATATGGCTTAAGGCCATCTAATAAGGATAACAGCGGAAGGCTTGGAAGAATAAGCGAGTCCGTCAACTCCAACGGCATCACTGAGTATAAGACCACGACCTATGGCACCTTACTCGACATCTGAAAAGTCTGCAACATGAACGTTGCAGCCCAAAAACGGTTCAGCACATGGAATATGCTGGCAATGTAACACATAGAGAGTAATGACAAGAACAAGCTACCACTACATGCAATATATGGCTGGTGGAAAGCTCTATGGTTACAATTTTGCATAAAGCCAATTTTTCCCTACTGCAAAGGAATAGATTTTATTTAACTATCATGGTGGTTGTTAAACATTGAGAAGGTTCCTCCAACTCAATCCCAAATAAGCATCAACATTAACCCGACAAAATTAAAATAAGTAACATGATGAGATTCACATGATAATCCAAGTAACTAGATACTCAAAACGTCCATAACCGGGGACACGTCTAATCATGATTAGTTTGTACACTCTGCAGAGGTTTGCGCACTTTTCCCACAAGACTCGATCTCCTCCGTTGGATTTCTCGCACTGCAAGTTTTTGAGAAACGGATGACCGAGACACAGTCTTTCAGAAGCATTAACTCCCTGCTCCGGGTAGACAGTACCACCTACAACCCACTACATCTGCTAGTCTACCACTTCAAGAGCTCACGCAACTTAATCAACTATGCTAGAGCCCATAATAGCTTGTGGCTGCACACGAAAGTTTCTAGCATGAATAATCTCATGATCCCTTTGAGCCTGGGTGGCGGTCCATAGGAAAATCACACGGAACCCCGAGATTTCCAAAAATTACAGGCAACACTGGGTTCCCCAGGTGCCTCAATCCACCCAGATGTGTATTAAAGTTGCCACCTTAAGTAAACCATTAATTATCAATCTCACATCTGTCATGGATACACTCACCCAATCCACGTCTACTAGCATAGCATAACAATATAAGAAAACGTAGAAGTAACTCCCAAAGGTTTGATAAATAAAACATGTAATAGGTACTACCTCATCTACATCCCAAAACCCACATATTAATCAGATCCTACTCATGCAATTGTTTGAGGATTGATCTAATGCAATAAAACTGGGTAGTAAAGAGGTATGATCAAAGTGTTACTTGCCTTGCTGATGATCCGTGAAACCTAGAGACTCGTAGTAGCAAGCGGCGCACTCCGGGTACTCTATCACAAACAAACAAGCATACAATAAGCACTCATCCAATGCACAGGTAAAACTCAAATAAGAGATCTAACCAGAAAGTTCAACTTAAGAACTCTGGTTTGCAAAAGGAATCAAAACAAACGAAGCAGCGAAACTCAAAAGTGAAAGAAACAAGCTTCGTTTACTAATTTGGACCTAAGTCAAATTTTACAGCAGCAAAACTTGTTTGAGTTGGTTAAACGGAAAGAGGGTTTCAAGAAGAAACTCCAGGCGCTTGAATCGCCTGAATCCGATAAACGAGCGAAAAGTTAAACTAAAACGAAAATCAGATCTAAGATCGCGATCGAAAATAATCGCGGAAAATCCGAGAAAAAGAAAAACGTACAAACAGACTAACGAACGAACATTCGCTGTCTGTGGCTAAAAGACGAAAACCGTTCATTAATACGAACATACAGACGAATATCTGCAAAATAAATAAACCGAAAAAAATTAAACTGATCTATCTAAAAAAACTACCGCGGTTTTATAAAAAAAACCGGGCGGTTTTCTAAAAAACGGGCGGTTTTCTAAAGAAAAACGCCGGCGGTGGCGACGAACTCCGACGTCTACCTCAACGAACGGCGGCAGCGAGTGGCGGCTCCGGCGGGGCAGCGGGCGACGGCGGGGTCGGCGGCGGCTCGAGCGGCGGCAGCGGTGGCGGCGACGGCAGTGTGGGCTAGGGTTAGGGTTCGGGCGGCGGCTCGGGCTGGGGTGGGCTGGCGGCTCGGGGCGGCTTATAAAGGCTGAGCGGAAACAGAGTCCGGGTCGCCCATGGCGGCCCAAGTTGGTTGACTTTTTTTTAATAATTCGAACGTGCAGAAAAGGAAGAAAAGAAATACTAAACAGACTCCAAAAATCCCGAAATAAATTTTCCCCGTCCTCTAAAAATAAGCCGGAGAAATTGAACATTTGTTTGGGCCTAAATTGCAATTCTGAAAAATGCGCATTTTTCCTAATTCAAATAAAATAGCGATAAAACTTCGAAATAAAATCTTATTTGATATTATTATTAAATCCTCAATATTTCTTTATTTTGGGAAAGTCATTTATTCCCTCTCTCTTTATTTTTTTAAATAAATATATGAAGATAAAATAATTAAAATCAAATGATCCTATTTCCAAAATTTGAGAAAACTCAAATATGAAAATAATGAAATCCCCAACTCTCTCCGCAGGTCCTTGAGTTGCGTAGAATTTCTAGGATCAAGCCAAAATGCAATAAAATATGATATGCAATGATGATCTAGTGTATAACATTCCAAATTGGAAATTTGGGATGTTACAAACCTACGCCCCTTAAGATGAATCTCGCCTTCGAGGTTCGGGTTGGCTAGAAAATATGTGAGGGTGGTCCTTCAGCAGGTCTTCCTCTCACTCCCAGGTGGCTTCATCTTCAGTACGGTGGCTCCACTGAACTTTGCAGAACTTGATAACTTTGCTACGCGTGACTCGGATGGCAAACTTGAGAATCTTGACCGGTTTCTCCTCATGGGTCAGATCACTATCCAACTGAATCGCTTCCAATGGCACGATATCTCTCAAAGGTATGTCGGCCATCTCTGCATGACACTTCTTCAACTGGGAAACATGGAACACATCATGAACTCCTGACAATCCTTCAGGCAACTCAAGCTTGTAGGCAACTTCACCCATACGCTCCAAAACTTTGTATGGTCCCACAAAACATGGTGCTAACTTTCCCTTAACTCCAAAACACTTATCTCCTCGAAGTGGGGACACACGAAGATAAACTCTATCTCCCACTCCGTAAATTGTCTCCTTACGTTTTGAATCTACATAGCTCTTCTGCCTGGACTGGGCTACCTTGAGTCTATCGCGAATCAACTTAACTTTCCTTTCAGACTCCTTAATCAAATCTGGTCCAAACAACTGATGGTCCCCAACTTCGTCCCACAACAACGGTGTCCTGCATCTCCTTCCATACAAGGCTTCAAAAGGGGCCATCTTCAAACTGGATTGATAATTGTTGTTGTAAGAGAACTATGTATATGGCAAATTATCGTCCCAACTAGATCCATAATCTAGTGCACAAGCTCTCAACATGTCCTCCAGAATCTGATTGACTCTTTTAGTTTGTCCATCTGTCTGTGGATGAAAAGCTATACTGAACTCTAGTCTGGTACCCAAAGTTTCATGCAAATGATTCCAGAACTTTGAGGTAAACTGGGTTCCTCTATCTGATACAATGCTCCTCAGAACACCATGCAGACATACGATCCTGGTCATGTATATCTTTGCCAACTTTGCACTTGTATAAGTGGTTTTCACTGGAATGAAATGAGCTACCTTCGTCAGACGATCGACTACAACCCATATTGAATCATAGCCCGAAGGTGTCCTGGGTAATCCCATGATAAAATCCATGCCTAGCTTATCCCACTTCCATTCGGGTATCGACAATGGCTGTAGCAATCCTGCTGGCTTATGATGCTCTGCCTTCACTCTCTGACATACATCACATACTGCTACATACTCCGCAATATCCTTCTTCATTCCGGTCCACCAGAAAGTGTCCTTCAAATCCAAATACATCTTGGTATTTCCTGGGTGAATCGAATATGGTGAATCATGGGCCTCCTGCAGAATCAACTTCCTGATCTCCGGGTCAATAGGCACATAAATGCGGTCCTCAAACCATAGGGTATCGTGCTCATCCTCACGAAATCCCTTAGCTTTTCCTTTGCTCATCCTCTCCTTTATCTCGGCAGCCTCTTTATCTGTCTTCTAAGCTTCTCTGATCTTATCCATCAAAGTAGACTGAATCTCCAATGCTGCTACAAAGCCTCTCGGAACTATCTCCAAACATAGCTTGCGAAGATCCTCGGCTAACTCCTTGGGTAACTCTCCGGTCATGAGAGTGTTGACATGGCTCTTACGGCTCAACGCGTCGGCTACCACGTTAGCCTTTTCGGGATGATAATGCAATCTCATATTGTAATCCTTAATGAGTTCCAGCCATCTCCTTTGCCTGAGATTCAACTCCTTCTGTGTGAAGATGTATTCCAAACTCTTGTGATCCATGTACACTTCACAATGGTTTCCAATGAGGAAATGTCTCCAAGTCTTCAATGCATGCACTACAGCTGTTAACTCCAAATCATGCGTGGCATAATTTAACTCATGGGGCTTAAGTTGTTGTGAGGCATACGAAACAACTCTTCCTTCCTGCATAAGCACTGCTCCAAGTCCTCGACGTGAAGCGTCGCAATATACTTCATAATCCTTGCGCTGATCTGACAGAATCAACACCGGTGATGTAACCAGACGTTTCTTCAACTCCCGAAAACTGGCCTCACACTCCTCAGTCCATTTGAACTTGGTGTCCTTCTTCAACAACTCCGTCATGGGTTTTGCAATCTTCGAGAAATTCTCAATGAACCTCCGGTAGTATGCCGTGAGTCCAAGAAAACTCCGGATCTCTCCAACTGATGTGGGGGCTTCCCAATTTGTCATGGTGACAACTTTGGTGGGGTCTACTGCTATTCCTTCTCCGGATATCACGTGCCCGAGAAATCCAACTTCCTTCAACCAAAACTCACACTTGCTGAATTTGGCATATAACTGATGTTCTCAGAGATTCCCAAGTACCAAAAGCAAATGCTCCTTATGCTCCTCTTTATTCTTTGAGTAGACCAGAATATCATCAATGAACACCACGACGAACTTATCCAAGAACTCCATAAATAATTTGTTCATCATGTTCATGAAATAGGCAGGCGCATTAGTCAGACCAAATGACATAACGGTATACTCATATAGCCCGTACCTTGTGGTAAAAGCTGTCTTAGGTATATCCTTCTCACGAATCTTCAACTGATGGTATCCTGATCGTAAATCAATCTTGGAAAATACTTTAGCTCCTTGCAATTGGTCAAACAGATCATTGATCATCGGCAGTGGGTACTTGTTCTTGATAGTCACTTCATTCAATCCTCGATAATCAACAACCATCCTCAATGATCCATCCTTCTTCTCCACTAGAAGCACTGGTGATCCCCAAGGTGACGAACTTGGGCGAGTATAACCTTTGTCCAATAACTCCTTAATCTACTTCTTAATTTCCTCCAAATCTTTTGCGGGCATCCTGTAAGGTCTCTTAGATATCGGCCCTGTGCCTGGCAAAAGCTCAATCAAAAAGTCGATGTCTCTATCCGGTGGCATGCCTGGCAACTCTTCCGGAAATACGTCAGAGAAATCCTTTACCACCGGTACTTCCTCCTGTACAACTCTTGATAAGGAATTTACTTGAGTTTTCCTCGGCACATGCCGGGATACATACTTGATCCTTCTTCCTTCTGGGGTGGTAAGCAAAATCGACGTACTGGTGCATTCAATGTTCCCTCCATACTTCGATAACCAATCCATGCCTAATGTCACATCCAGTCCTTGCGACTCCAATACTATTAGGTCTGAGGGGAACACATAGTTACCAATCCTTAATGGTAACCGATCACACCATTGACTAGCCATATACTCTGCTCCTGGTGAGGTTACTAACATGGGTGACCTAAGGGCTTGGGTTGGCAGTTTATACTTATCCAGAAATCCCCTTGATATGTATGAATGCGATGCACCAATATCAAAAAGAACAATTGCAGTAAATGCCTTAACCAAAAACTTACCTATTACTGCATCTGGCTGGTCTTCAACCTCCTCCATGCTAACGTGGTTCATTTGTCCCTTGTTGAAAGGGTTGGGCTTCTTCCCAGAGCTTCCATTGCCATTTCCATTCTTAGCTTCCGGACATTCAGTGGCATAATGTCCAATCTTCTAGCACTTGAAACAAGTAATGTGGCTTAGATCCCTCTTGGCTGGGGTTGATGGGTTGGTACAATTCTGTCCGTTGCTCCCTCCATTCCCATTACCATTTTTGGGGCCACCATGGTTGTGCGAACTTCCTCCTCCATGTGTATGCTGAAAAGGTCCTCCCAAGTTCGGGGTAAAACGAGGCTTCTGATGAGCTCCAGAATTGTACTTCCCTTGTCCATACTTCCTCTTGCGGCTGTCGATCTGCTACTGCTTCCCTTCAATCATGAGAGCTCTATCTACCAGCTCCTGGTAGTTGTTGAAGGTTGCCACCATCAACTGCATGCTTAGCTCATCATTCAGTCCTTCCAGAAACTTCTCCTGCTTAGCTGCATCCGTAGCAACGTCATCTGGGGCATAACGTGCTAACTTACTAAAGTCATCCACATATTGGCCAACAGTACGTCCTCCTTGGGGCAAGTTGCGAAACTCACGCTTCTTCATGGACATAGCTCCTGCTGATACATGGGCAGTACAGAAAGCTTGCTGAAACTGATCCCATGTGACTATGTCTATGGGGTAAGTGGTTGTGAAATTCTTCCACCATGATGCTGTGGGTCCATCAAGCTGATGCGCGGCAAAATGCACTCTCTCCGCATCAGTACACCCTGCAGTGGTTAACTCCCTTCCAATCTTGCGGAGCCAATCATCTGCAACTATCGGCTCGGTGCTACTGGAGAACACCGACGGATTCAACCTCAAGAAACAGGCTAAGTGATCAACATGTGGTGGTGGTGGTGGTGGGTTGTTGTTGTTGTTCCCCTGATTCTGATTCTGGACTAAAAGTTACATCAATGCATTCTGCTGCTGGATCAACTGAGTGAGCTCCGATGGGAAAGCAAATCCATTGTCGCGTCTCGGAGGCATCTGATAGGTTTAGAAAAGATGAGGAAACAGAATAGAAAGAGGTCTAGAGGGAAAACACTACCAATATGCTCATGAGACAAACACAATCAATTTCACTTCAATCAATTCAAATAAGGGCATACAATCGATCTGACTATCGTTATAAAAGTGCTTGGACTAATATATATACATGGGGGAATACTACTACTGATATGAGGGTCAACTAAAAACATTGATCGGTCGAAGACTCCATGATATCTGCTCCAGCTTCATCAACAAAGTCATCATCGCTATCGTCGAGGTCTGAGTCGGTGTCGTCGATGATGATGTAGTTCTCCGGGCAAGTGGAATCATCGTCTTCTCCTCCTGGTGCAGGGTCTCCAATGAAAACTCCGATCTTCTTTACCAGGTCGTCATTCTTCTCCAAAAGTGTTACAATATCCTCCTCATATCCATCACGTGTAGACTTGAGTTCTTCTTCCAGCTCTGTAATCCTGGTCATTGCCTTCTTCAGATCTATCATGCATGCGCACATCTGATTTTCCTGACGCCGCATGTGCTGGTTTTGCTCCTGGATAAAAGTTGCAATAGATCTATCCTTCTTAGTGCTGATCATATCCCATTGCTCATCTCGGCGCCCACAAATCTGGTAGATAGTATCCTTGAGATCCTTGTGGTAAACTTCTCCAATGCGTCCCATGGTAATGTGGGCTGCCATGCTCTTTCCTAGACTCCAGGTTGGTGCATCAAAGGAAAACTCTATGGGTTCAGTGATGAGCATGAACGTCCTTCCTGGAACTTGAACTTGAATCATCCAACGCTCCTCTTCTGGTAGAGTGGAGATGTAGGTCCCGGTGAAGCTTGGTACTACGATGTTTAGGTATCTGGTGACTTCCTTCAAGCGGCGTCCAAAATGTGTATCTTCATCCGGTTGCATGAACTTGTTCCTTGCATCCGCCATCCTTAAAGAGTAGAAAAGGGAGAGGAGTCGGAAATGAGAAGAGAGTAGTGATCTAGGGCTTTAGCTTAGTGGTCGTGTCCTACAGTCAGCGTGTGCTCTGATACCATCTTGTAGCGACCAGACCTCAAACGGTCTAATCTCTGTGCATCAGTGTCATCCCTGGATCGGTAATGTTGACACGCACAGTACTTGAAGGATTTATAATAGAGTAGCAATCACACACTTATTTCATTGAAAGTCTCAAAAGAGAACTTAAAATAGTAAATATGGCTTAAGGCCATCTAATAAGGATAACAGCGGAAGGCTTCGAAGAATAAGCGAGTCCATCAACTCCAACGGCATCACTGAGTATAAGACCACGACCTATGGCACCTTACTCATCATCTGAAAAGTCTGCAACATGAACGTTGCAGCCCAAAAATGGGTCAGCACATGGAATATGCTGGCAATGTAACACATAGAGAGTAATGACAAGAACAAGCTATCACTAATGCAATATATGGCTGGTGGAAAGCTCTATGGTTACAATTTTGCATAAAGCCAATTTTCCCCTACTGCAAAGGAATAGATTTTATTTAACTATCATGGTGGTTGTTAAACATTGAGAAGGTTCCTACAACTCAATCCCAATTAAGCATCAACATTAACCCGACAAAATTAAGTTAAGTAACATGATGAGATTTAGATGATAATCCAAGTAACTAGATACTCAAAACGTCCATAACCGGGGACACGGCTAATCATGATTAGTTTGTACACTCTGCAGAGGTTTGCGCACTTTTCCCACAAGACTCGATCTCCTCCATTGGATTTCTCGCACTGCAAGGTTTTTGAGAAACGGATGGCCGAGACACAGTCTTTCAGAAGCATTAACTCCCTGCTCCGGGTAGACAGTACCACCTACAACCCACTACATCTGCTAGTCTACCACTTCAAGAGCTCACGCAACTTAATCAACTATGCAAGAGCCCATAATAGCTTGTGGCTGCACACGAAAGTTTCTAGCATGAATAATCTCATGATCCCTTTGAGCCTGGGTGGCGGTCCATAGGAAAATCACACGGAACCCCGAGATTTCCAAAAAATACAGGCAACACTGGGTTCCCCAGGTGCCTCAATCCACCCAAATGTGTATTAAAGTTGCCACCTTAAATAAACCATTAATTATCAATCTCACATTTGTCATGGATACACTCACCCAATCCACGTCTACTAGCATAGCATAACAATATAAGCAAACGTAGAAGTAACTCCCAAAGGTTTGATAAATAAAACATGTAATAGGTACTACCTCATCTACATCCCAAAACCCACATATTAATCAGATCCTAATCATGCAATTGTTTGAGGATTGATTTAATGCAATAAAACTGGGTAGTAAAGAGGTATGATCAAAGTGTTACTTGCCTTGCTGATGATCCGTGAAACCTAGAGACTCGTAGTAGCAAGCGGCGCACTCCGGGTACTCTATCACAAGCAAACAAGCATACAATAAGCACTCATCCAATGCACAGGTAAAACTCAAATAAGAGATCTAACCAGAAAGTTCAACTTAAGAACTCTGGTTTACAAAAGGAATCAAAACAAACGAAGCAGCGAAACTCAAAAGGCGATAGAAACAAGCTTCGTTTACTAATCTGGACCTAAGTCAAATTTTACAGCAGCAAAACTTGTTTGAGTTGGTTAACCGGAAAGAGGGTTTCGAGACAAAACTCCAGGTGCTTGAATCTCCTGAATCCGATAAACGAGCGAAAAGTTAAACTAAAACGAAAATCGGATCTGAGATCGCGATCGAAAATAATCGCGGAAAATCCGAGAAAAAGAAAAACGGACGAACAGACTAACAAACGAACGTTCGCTGTCTGCGGCTAAACGAAGAAAACCGTTCGTTAAAATGAACATACGGACGAACGTCCGCAAAATATATAAACCAAAAAAAACTAAACCGATCTATCTAAAAAAACTATCGCGGTTTTATAAAAAAAAGCGGGCAGTTTTCTAAAGAAAACCGCCGCCGGCGGCGACGAACTCCGGCGGCTACCTCGACGGACCGCGGCAGCGGGTGGCGGCTCTGGCGGGGCGGCGGGCAACGGCGGCGGCGGCGGGGTCGACGGCGGCTCGGGCGGCGGCGGCGGTGGAGGCGGCGGTGTGGGGCAACGACGGCGGCGACGCGCGGCAGCGGCGGCGGCGGTGTGGGCTAGGGTTAGGGTTCGGGCGGTGGCTCGGGCTGGGGTGGGCTGGTGGCTCGGGGCGGCTTGTAAAGGCTGAGCGGAAATAGAGCCCAGGTCGCCCATGGTGGCCCAAGTCGGTTGACTTTTTTTAGTAATTCGGACGCGCAGAAAAAGAAAGAAAAGAAATACTAAACGGACTCCAAAGATCCCAAAATAAATATTCCCCGTCCTCTAAAAATAAGCCGGAGAAAATGAACATTTATTTGGGCTTAAAATGCAATTTTGAAAAATACGCATTTTTCCTAATTGAAATAAAATAACGATAAAACTCCGAAATAAAATCTTATTTGATTTTATTATTAAATCCTCAATATTTCTTTATTTTGGTAAAGTCATTTTATTCCCTTTCTCTTTATTTTTTAAAAGAAATATAAGAAGATAAAATAATTAAAATCAAATGATCCTATTTCCAAAATTTGAGAAAACTCAAATATGAAAATAATGAAATCCCCTACTCTCTCCGCGGGTCCTTGAGTTGCGTAGAATTTCTAGGATCAAGCCAAAATGCAATAAAATATGATATGCAATGATGATCTAATGTATAACATTCCAAATTGGAAATTTGGGATGTTACAGGATACCCAAAGGAAACTATTGGGTACACCTTCTATCACAGATCCAGAGGCAAGATCGTTGCTAAGAATGGATCCTTTCTGGAGAACGAGTTTCTCTCGAAAGAAGTGAGTGGGAGGAAAGTAGAACTTGATGAGCTAATTGTACCTTCTCCTTTATTGGAAAGTAGTTCATTACAGAAATCAGTTCCAGTGATTCCTACACCAATTAGTGAGGAAACTAATGATGATGACCATAAAACTTCAGATTAAGTTACTACAGAACCTCGTAGGTCTTCCAGAGTATGGTCCGCACCAGAGTGGTATGATAATCCTGTTCTAGAAGTCATGTTACTAGACCATGGTGAACCTACGAACTATGAGGAAGCGATGATGAGCTCAGATTCCACGAAATGGCTGGAAGCCATGAAATCTGAGATAGGATCCATGTATGAGAATAAAGTGTGGACTTTGGTGGACTTGCCCGATGATCGGCAAGCCATCAATAATAGATGGATCTTCAAGAGGAAGACGGACACCGATATTGGTGTTACTATCTATAAAGCTCGACTTATCGCAAAAGGTTTTCGACAAGTTCAAGGAGTTGACTACGATGAGACTTTCTCACCTGTAGCAATGCTTAAGTCTGTCTGAATCATGTTAGCAATTGCTGCATTTTATGATTATGAAATTTGGCAGATGGATGTCAAAACTGCATTCCTGAATGGATTTCTGGAAGAAGAGGTGTATATGATGCAACCAGAAGGTTTTGTCAATCCAAAGGGTACTAACAAAGTGTGCAAGCTCCAGCGATCCATTTATGGACTGGTGCAAGCCTCTCGGAGTTGGAATAAACGCTTTGATAGTGTGATCAAAGCATATGGATTTATACAGACTTTTGGAGAAGCCTGTATTTACAAGAAAGTGAGTGGGAGCTCTGTAGCATTTCTAATATTATATGTGGATGACATATTTTTGATTGAAAATGATATAGAATTTCTAGATATCATAAAGGGATACTTGAATAAGAGTTTTTCAATGAAAGACCTTAGTGAAGCTGCTTATATATTGGGCATCAAGATCTATAGAGATATATCAAGACGCTTGATAAGTTTTTTAATGAATACACACCTTGACAAGTTTTTGAAATAGTTCAAAATGGATCAGTCAAAGGAGGAGTTCTTGTCTGTATAACAAGGTGTGAAGTTGAGTAAGACTCAAAAGCCGACCACAACAGAAAATAGAAAGAAAATGAAAGTCATTCCCTATGCCTCAACCATAGATTCTATAAAGTATGCTATGTTGTGTACCAGACCTATTGTGTACCTTGCCATGAGTTTGGCAAAGGGGTACAATAGCGATCTAGGAGTAGATCACTGGACAACAGTCAAAATTATCCTTAGTGAGAACTAAGGAAATGTTTCTCGGTTATGGAGGTGATAAAGAGTTCATCGTAAAGAGTTACGTCGATGCAAGCTTTTACACCAATCCAGATGACTCTAAGTCTGAATGTGGATACATATTGAAAGTGGGAGTAATTAGCTAGAGTAGCTCCATGCAGAACAATGTAGACATAGTTTATTTGCCAAAATACATACGGATCTGAATGTGACAGACCCGTTTACTAAACTTCTCTCACGAGCAAAACATGATCAGTACTCTTTGGGTGTTAATAACATAGTGATGTGAACTAGATTATTGACTCTAGTAAACCCTTTGGGAGTTAATCACATACAGATGTGAACTATGTTGGAAATATGCCCTAGAGGCAATAATAAAATGATTATTATTATATTTCCTTGTTCATGATAATTGTCTACTATTCATGTTGTAATTGTATTGACCGGAAACCATGATACATGTGTGAATACATAGACCACAACATGTCCCTAGTGAGCCTCTAGTTGACTAGCTCGTTGATCAACAGATGGTCATGGTTTCCTGACTACGAACATTGGATGTCATTGATAACGGGATCACATCATTAGGAGAATGATGTGATGGACAAGACCCAATCCTAAGCATAGCACAAGATTGTTTAGTTTGTTTGCTAAAACATTTTCTAATGTCAAGTATCATTTCATTAGACCATGAGATCGTGCAACTCCCGGATACCGTAGGAGTGCTTTGGGTGTACCAAACATCACAACGTAACTGGGTGACTATAAAGGTGCTCTACAGGTATCTCCGAAAGTATCTGTTGGGTTGGCACGAATCGAGACTGGGATTTGTCACTCCGTAAGACGGAGAGGTATCTCTGGGCCCACTCAGTGATGCATCATCATAATGAGCTCAATGTGACTAAGTGGTTAGTCACGGGATCATGCATTATGGAATGAGTAAAGTGACTTGCCGGTAACGAGATTGAACGAGGTATTGGGATACCGACGATCGAATCTCAGGCAAGTAATGTACCAATTGACAAAGGAAATTGTATACGGGATTACTTGAATCCTCGACATCGTGGTTCATCCAATGAGATCATCGTGGAACATGTGGGAGCCAACATGGGTATCCAGATCCCGCTATTGGTTATTGGCCAGAGAGCTGTCTCGGTCATGTCTGCTTGATTCCAGAACCCGTAGGGTCTACAAACTTAAGGTTCGATGTCGCTAGGGTTATAAGGAAGATTTGTATGTGATTACCGAATGTTGTTCGGAGTCCCGGATGAGATCCCGGACGTCACGAGGAGTTTCGTAATGGTCTGGAGGTGAAGATTTATATATGGGAAGTCATCATACAGTCGCCGGAAATGTTTGGGGGTATACCGGTATTGTACTGGGACCACCAGAGGGGTTCCGGGGGTCCACCGGGAGGGGCCACCTGTCCCGGAGGGCCTTATGGGCTGTAGGTGGAAGTGAACCAGCCCCTAAGTGTACTGGGCGCCACCCCCCTAGGGCCCATGCGCCTAGGGTTGGGGGGAACCCTAAGTGGGGCGCCCCCCTTGCTTGGGGGGCAAGCCCCCTCCCCCTTGGCCGCCGCCCCGGAAAGCACAAGTGCTCCCTAGGTGGTTTTGGTAATTAATGTCAACATATCTCTTGTTGGACTAATAATTTTATCTAGTATGTTTCAGATAAGTTCAACATTGGAGTGGCATGGACTAAAGGATGTGGGAACTCCTTCAAGATGCTAAGGACAAAGGATTGGCTCAAGCTTCAAGCTCAAGACTCTTCATTTTACATTTTAGTGATCCAAGATCACATTGAGTCTATAGGAAAAGCCAATACTATCAAGGAGGGATCATGTGTTGCTTAATGAGCCTCTTGCTTCATGTGCTTAGTGATATGCTCCAAAAAACCTCAACCACTTTCTCACATCCACATATGTCCTAAACCTAAAGTCAAACTCGGCCCTACTGATTCTTTCTATCCGGCGCCACCCAGTTTTGATGTCTTAGCCACTGCCACAAACCCTAGGCAAATTGGTCTCACCGATAGGGATCTCGGTCTCACCGAGATGGGATTGTAATCTCTCTGTTTATGTCCATTATCAAAATCGGTCTCACCGAGTTTGAGCAATCGGTACTACCGAGATTACAATGCAAACTTTCTGGTTGACTCATTATCAAAATCGGTCCCACCGAGTTTTATAATCGGTCCAACCGAGTTTGCCTGACCAACTCTCTGGTTAGCTAATTACCAAAATCGGTCCTACCGAGTTTGTGTAATCGGTCTTACCGAGATTACGTTATGCCCTAACCCTAACCGAATCGGTCCCACCTAGTTGCATTCCGGTCCCACCGAAAACCCTAACGGTCACATTATTTGCTAAATCGGTCTGACCGAGTTTAACGATTCGGTCCCACAGAGTTTGGTAAATTGTGTGTAACGGCTAGATTTTGTGTGGAGGCTATATATACCCCTCCACCTCCTCTCCATTCGTGGAGAGAGCCATCAGACTAAACCTACACTTCCAGCATCCTATTTCTGAGAGAGAACTACCTACTCATGTGTTGAGGCCAAGATATTCCATTCCTACCATATGAATCCTGATCTCTAGCCTTCCCCAAGTTGGTTTCCACTCAAACCCTCTTTCCACCAGATCCAAATCCTATGAGAGAGAGTTGAGTGTTGGGGAGACTATCATTTGAAGCACAAGAGCAAGGAGTTCATCATCAATGCACCATTTGTTACTTCTTGGAGAGTGGTGTCTCCTAGATTGGCTAGGTGTCACTTGGGAGCCTCCGACAAAGATTGTGGAGTTGAACCAAGGAGTTTGTAAGGGCAAGGAGATCGCCTACTTCGTGAAGATCTACCGCTAGTGAGGCAAGTCCTTCGTGGGCGACGGCCATGGTGGGATAGACAAGGTTGCTTCTTCGTGGACCCTTCTTGGGTGGAGCCCTCCGTGGACTCGCGCAACCGTTACCCTTCATGGGTTGAAGTCTCCATCAACGTGGATGTACGATAGCACCACCTATCGGAACCACGCCAAAAACATCCGTGTCTCCAATTGCGTTTGAATCCTCCAATCCCTTCCCTTTACATTCTTGCAAGTTGCATGCTTTACTTTCCGCTGCTCATATACTCTTTGCATGCTTGCTTGCAATGTGTTGTGAATGTTAAACTCGTGCCTAAACTCCACTCAAACTTTAAAGTAACTTAAAAATTGCAACTTTGGCTCTCAGTGTCTAATCACCCCCCCTCTAGACACCTCTTCTCAAGGTCCTACAAGTGGTATCAGAGCATTGGTCTCCATTGCTTTGGTTTAATCACCATTGGAGGAAGATGGATGAGTCTACTTTGGGGAGTCTTAGACATAGAGTGCCTATTCTTGATGGAGAGTACTTTCATGAGTGGAAAAATGAGATGCTTGTAATTTTCAATCAATATCATTTGAACAAGTACATTGCTAGTCCTTGTGCACCTTGTGTTGATCCTATGCATCCTACACTTGATGAGTCAATTGACATGATTATGAATGTTAGAACTGTTAATCTTATCACTAGAGGCTTGCCTAGAAACTTGATTATAAAACTGCCTACTCTTGAGTGTGCCTACACTATATGGAAATTTCTTGAGGAACGATTTCCTGATTATTCTTTGAAAAATCTTGATGAAATTCTCCATAAGTCTATTGCTTTGAGTAAAATGAATTCTAGTGATCCTATGCTTGGTGATCGTCTATTTGAGCTTACAAACCTTATGCGTGCCAAAGGAAATGTTGGTATTATTAGTGATATTATTTCCGAAGCTATAAAAATTCATAGACAAGATCATTGTCAAAATCACTCTAACGAATCACCCTCTCTAGGATTTGATCCACCACATGACGATGTTGAACATGGATACTATGATGAGGATGATGATGGTGACTTCGATCTTGATGATGCAATGAGACATTTTGGTCTTATGGCAAATCTTCGGGGATATATGTCAGGAGGAAAGGAATGGGTCCTTGACAGTGGATGTACCGATCACATGACCGGAGATAAAGACATGTTTCGTGAGCTTGCTGATAATGATAGTCCTCGAAAGCATGTCACTTTCGGTGACAACTCAAAGGGTAAGGTGGTTGGCCTCGGTAAGGTGGCCATATCACATGATAGCTCCATACAAAATGTTATGCTTGTTGAATCTCTTGGTTATAACTTACTTTCAATATCTAGACTTGCTGATTTCAGTTTCAATGTTCTATTTACTGAAGTAGATTGCCAAGTGTTTCGTCGAGATAATCATAAAATGGTCTTTACTGGTGTGCGTAGAGGTGATCTTTACATGTTGATTTCACTAAAAAGGCTCAACCTAAAACTTGCTTCATTGCTAAATCCTCAAAAGGTTGGTTATGGCATAGACGAATAGGTCATGTTGGTATGCGAAACCTTGACAAGCTTACTAAAGGAAATCATATCCTTGGAGTTAATGATGTCATATTTGATAAGGATAGACTTTGCCGTGCTTGTCAGGCAGGTAAACATGTTGGAGGAAGGCATCCCGTGAAGAACATCATGACCACGAAGAGGCCACTTGAGCTACTTCACATGGATCTCTTTGGTCCCAACTCTTACAAGAGTCTCGGTGGAAATTCTTTTAGTCTAGTTATAGTCGATGATTTTTCCAGATTTACCTGGGTGTTCTTTCTCGATGATAAATCACAGGTCCAGAAGATCTTCAAAAACTTCGCTAGGAAGTCCCAAAACCAATTTGAAGTGAAGATCAAGAAGGTTCGCAGCGACAACGGAACGGAGTTCAAGAACGCAAATGTGGACACCTTTCTTGACGAAGAAGGGATTTCACATGAGTTCTCGACTACGTACACACCTCAACAAAATGGAGTTGTTGAGAGGAAGAACCGGACGCTCATCAAAATGGCGAGAATGATGCTTGATGATTACAAGACGCCGAAGCACTTTTGGGCAGAAGCGGTTCAGACAGCTTGTCATGCAACAAATCGCTTGTATCTTCACAAGCTACTCGGCAAGACGGCATATGAGCTCCTCACCGGTAACAAACCCCAAGTTGGATACTTTCGAGTATTCGGCTCAAAGTGCTACATTCTTGGTAAGCATCGTCGTTCTAAATTTGCTCCTTAGTCTCATGAAGGTTTCCTACTAGGTTATGGCTCAAACTCTCACACTTACTGTGTCTACAACAATTTCACCCGAAAGGTTGAAGAGACGGTAGATGTGAAGTTTGATGAATCTAACGGCTCGCAAGTAGAGCAATTGCCAATTGATGTAGGAGACAAAGATCCTTCAGAAGCAATCCAAGACTTGTCTATTGGCAAGGTCCGTCCAACGGAGGTGAAGGAGAGTACCTTGTCTGTCCAAGTGGAAGCTTCTACTTCATGACATGGTGAACCAAGAGTTGATACGGAAGCATCCACAAGTGGGACACACCAAGATGAAGGAAACGAGGAAGTGCATCAAGATGAACGTCAACAACCTCCTTCTCCACCACGACAAGAGAACGACAACGCCAGCAATGAAGAAGGCCAAGAAGAAGAAGATGTTCAACGAATATCCAAGCAAAAGCTTTCACGAGTTTGAGCAAGAATTGCTAAAGACCATCCCGTCGAGCAAATCTACAATGATATTCAAACCGGGAGAATCACTCGCTCTAAAACTCGTCTAGCTAACTTTTGTGAAAACTATTCTTTCATCTCTAGCATTGAACCTATGAAGGTCGAAGAAGCATTGGAAGATCCGGATTGGATAAATGCTATGCATGAAGAGCTACACAACTTTGAGAGGAACCAAGTTTGGACATTGGTTGAGAAGCGCGACAACAACCACAACATCATCGGTACCAAATGGGTGTTTCACAACAAGCAAGATGAAGATGGACAAGTAGTTCGCAACAAAGCACGTCTCGTCGCCCAAGGCTACACACAAGTCGAAGGTATGGACTATGGTGAGACTTATGCTCCTGTTGCTAGACTTGAGTCTATTCGCATCTTACTTGCCTATGCTAATCACCATGATATCACCTTGTGCCAAATGGACATTAAAAGTGCTTTTCTAAATGGTGAAATAGAGGAGGAATTTTATGTTAAACAACCTCCCGGCTTTGTCAATCCTAAGAAACCCAATCATGTTTACAAACTCCACAAAGCTCTTTATGGTCTTAAACAAGCTCCTAGAGCTTGGTACAAATGCTTAACGAAGTTCCTTATTGAAAAAGGCTTTGAAAATGGGAAAATTGATTCTACACTCTTTACTAAAAGGGTTAATGGTGAACTATTTGTGTGCCAAATCTATGTTGATGATATTATATTTGGTTCAACTAACCCTCATTTTAGTGAGAAGTTTGGAAAGCTAATGTCGGAGAAGTTTGAGATGTCAATGATGAGTGAACTCAAATTATTTCTTGGTTTGCAAATCAAGCAAACTAAGGAAGGTACTTTTGTCTCTCAAACGAAGTACACTAAGGACTTATTCAAGAAGTTCAATATGCAAGAATGCAAATGTATGTCTACACCCATGCCTACTAGTGGACATCTTGATTTGACCAAAGATGGTGAACCGGTTGATCAAAAGTTTTATCGCTCTATGATTGGTTCTTTGTTATATCTATGTGCTTCACGTCCCAATATTATGCTAAGTGTGTGCATGTGTGCATGATATCAAGCTGCTCCTAAAGAATGTCATCTTAAGGCTGTGAAAAGGATAGTGAGATACTTAATCCATACACCAAATTTTGGCATTTGGTATCCTAAGAGGGCCTCTTTTGATCTTGTTGGCTACTCTGACTTGGACTATGCCGGAGACAAGGTTGATAGAAAGTCCACTTCGGGTACTTGTCAATTTCTTGGTAGATCTCTTGTGTCTTGGTCCTCCAAGAAACAAAACTCAGTATCCTTATCCACCGCCGAAGCTGAATATATTGCCGCTGGTTCATGTTGTGCTCAATTATTTTGGATGACCCAAACTCTTAAAGATTATGGGATATATGTGAGACATGTTCCATTGCTTTGTGACAATGAAAGTGCTATCAAAATTGGTCATAATCCTGTGCAACATTCTCGAACCAAGCATATTGAAGTTCGTCATCATTTCATTCGAGATCATGTTGCTAAGGGTGACATTGATCTTAAGCATGTTCGTACCGAAAAGCAATTAGCGGATATATTCACTAAACCTCTTGATGAGAAAGTGTTTTGCAGGTTAAGAGGAGAATTGAACATCATTGATGCTTCAAACTTGGAGTAGAAACTCCATTGGATACATGCAAGACATGAGCTTATGACTAATCCTTGATATTTCTCTTATGATGAAAATCTTATGTCTTGGATATATTTGTATCTTGCATGTTATCTAACCCATGTAGGTACTTGGTTGAATCAAATTCCATTAGGTTGTAATCTACTCATATCTTGAGCAATCTCTACATCACCAAGTCTCTACACAAGGTGGTTGAAGACAAGGAAGCACGAAACCATTCAAACATATCCTTTGACAAATTCTATGTTGAGTTTCATGATTGTCATTTTTAGATATACAAGTGCTCTTCCTTGCAAGAACTAACCCATGTAGGTAGATGGACTCAAATTCCAAGTGGTGCTCCAAATTCTTGATGAGATACATCAACCTCGAGCAACTCACACAAGTTCAACTACATGGAGAACACCACCAACCAAGGTATGTTATCCCATCTTAGAGAAGCTTTACTCCGAGACATGAGTTAAAGCAACTCGACAAGATGTGAATACATCAAGATGCTTAAACGAAAAACGGCTACCCCATTTTGAGCTTAAACGATGAGTATGACCTATGATCAAGTGATCTCACTTGACTCCTAAGTCAATATACTCTAACATAGGTGACTTTGTCGCCGACCATCTCTAGATGAAGTTCTCTTGTGTTCTTTTCTGACTTTTTGCATTTGTCTCATGCATATGTGTTTCCCCTTTCAAAAAAAAAACTTTATCTAGATTTCTTTCTGTTTGCTCTGCATTTTGTGCATCAAATTCCTTGCATATCATTCAGTAAATTCCTTGCAAATCTTTGTGAGATCCTATTAGTCTAGTGAGCTGAGGTGACAAGTGTTTTCTCTGTGATGAACTCGGTTACACCGATTTGTTATTTTCGGTCCAACCGAATCTTTTCGGTACCACCGAAGCATACCACTCGGTGCCACCGATTCCATAACAGGAAAAACTCTTTGCCACTTATTCTGTGTTTCTTGTGATCCAGCTCCACTCAATGAATCTTGTCCTCTACAAGCATCACATTTTTTATCATTGCTTTATGTTGTGACTCAAGGATCAAACCCATTCACGTCAAATTCCAGAGAGAGAGAGAGAGAGAGAGAGATTACATCTTTATAAGCCCTTCTTGGAAATTGATGTCAAAGGGGGAGAGAGAGATCACATCAAAGCTTATCATTTAGAGAGAGAGATCACATTTCAGAGGGAGAGAGATCCTTCAAGGGGAGAGAGAGAGAGATCTCCAGGGGGAGAGAATACTAGTAGAAAGTATTTCTCAAGGATCCTAGATGCTTGGTGTTCAAGAGGAGAGATGCCACATGTTTTCTTGAGGGGAAAGACATGTTCATATGTGCTTATTTGCATTAGTTTCCATTAGCTCTGTTCATTTATATCCTCCAGCTCTGATTTTCTGTTCCCTATCTTCTCCCAGTATCCCATGCTAGATTCAGGGGGAGCAAGACATCTAAGGGAAAGAAATCATTTAAATTCATTGCATATCTTTACTCTTGGGGACATGTCTAATCCAATGCGGTACTTAGTACTCACTCTCTACATGTCATCCCAGTCTTGGTATTCTTGTGGCTTCTTCTATTTGCTCTGGTTAGTAGATGTATCTGTGTTATCTAACCTTGTTTTCGCAGGTTCATTTCATCCTAAGCCAACTCAAGACTACAAGGTAAGTATATGCATCACAATCATGTGTATGAGGAATTCTTGCTGATGTACATACTGTTTGCAAGAAGGACTCATGGGCATGAAGGTATTCTCTTTAATATTTTTTTTGCTCTGATGCATATGGCCAAGATACATGTAACACATTGCCTGCTCTATCATGGTTATGCTATCACATGCTTCTATATTTCATATTCACATGATTGCATACATGTAGGGGGAGCCTATGCTTGTTACATGTCTTTCCAAAGCTTTACTTGCTATTCCTTATATCCTTATCTAAAGCTTTGATGTATGTTGTCATCAATTACCAAAAAGGGGGAGATTGAAAGCACAAGTGCTCCCTAGGTGGTTTTGGTAATTAATGTCAACATATCTCTTGTTGGACTAATACTTTTATCTAGTATGTTTCAGATAAGTTCAACATTGGAGTGGCATGGACGAAAGGATGTGGGAACTCCTTCAAGATGCTAAGGACAAAGGATTGGCTCAAGCTTCAAGCTCAAGACTCTTCATTTTACATTTTAGTGATCCAAGATCACATTGAGTCTATAGGAAAACCCAATACTATCAAGGAGGGATGAGGTGTTACTTAATGAGCCTCTTGCTTCATGTGCTTAGTGATATGCTCCAAAAACCCTCAATCACTTTTTCACATCCACATATGTCCTAAACGTAAATCCAAACTCGGCCCCACTGATTCTTTCTATCCGGCGCCACCGAGTTTTGATGTCTTAGCCACTGCCACAAACCCTAGGCAAATCGGTCTCACCGATAGGGATCTCGGTCTCACCGAGATGGGATTGTAATCTCTCTGTGTATGTCCATTATCAAAATCGGTCTCACCGAGTTTGAGCAATCGGTACTACCGAGATTACAATGCAAACTTTCTGGTTGACTCATTATCAAAATCGGTCCCACCGAGTTTGATAATCGGTCCAACCGAGTTTGCCTGACCAACTCTCTGGTTAGCTAATTACCAAAATCGGTCCTACCGAGTTTGTGTAATCGGTCTTACCGAGATTACGTTATGCCCTAACCCTAACCGAATCGGTCCCACCGAGTTGCATTCCGGTCCCACTGAAAACCCTAACGGTCACATTATTTGCTAAATCGGTGTGACCGAGTTTAACAATTTGGTCCCACCGAGTTTGGTAAATTGTGTGTAACGGTTAGATTTTGTGTGGAGGCTGTATATACCCCTCCACCTCCTCTTCATTCGTGGAGAGAGCCATCAGACTAAACCTACACTTCCAGCATCCTATTTCTGAGAGAGAACTACCTACTCATGTGTTGAGGCCAAGATATTCCATTCCTACCCTATGAATCTTGATCTCTAGCCTTCCCCAAGTTGCTTTCCACTCAAACCCTCTTTCCACCAGATCCAAATCCTATGAGAGAGAGTTGAGTGTTGGGGAGACTATCATTTGAAGCACAAGAGCAAGGAGTTCATCATCAACGCACCATTTGTTACTTCTTGGAGAGTGGTGTCTCCTAGATTGGCTAGGTGTCACTTGGGAGCCTCCGACAAAGATTGTGGAGTTGAACCAAGGAGTTTGTAAGGGCAAGGAGATCGCCTACTTTGTGAAGATCTACCGCTAGTGAGGCAAGTCCTTCGTGGGCGACGGCCATGGTGGGATAGACAAGGTTGCTTCTTCGTGGACCCTTCTTGGGTGGAGCCCTCCGTGGACTCGCGCAACCGTTACCCTTCGTGGTTTGAAGTCTCCATCAACGTGGATGTACGATAGCACCACCTATCAGAACCACGCCAAAAACATCCGTGTCTCCAATTGCGTTTGAATCCTCCAATCCCTTCCCTTTACATTCTTGCAAGTTGCATGCTTTACTTTTCGCTGCTCATATACTCTTTGCATGCTTGCTTGCTATGTGTTGTGAATGTTAAACGTGTGCCTAAACTCCACTCAAACTTTAAAGAAACTTAAAAACTGCAACTTTGGCTCTCAGTGTCTAATCACCCCCCCTCTAGACACCTCTTCTCAAGGTCCTACAAGTGGTATCAGAGCATTGGTCTCATTGCTTTGGTTTAATCACCATTGGAGGAAGATGGATGAGTCTACTTTGGGGAGTCTTAGACATAGAGTGCCTATTCTTGATGGAGAGTACTTTCATGAGTGGAAAAATGAGATGCTTGTAATTTTCAATCAATATCATTTGAACAAGTACATTGCTAGTCCTTGTGCACCTTGTGTTGATCCTATGCATCCTACACTTGATGAGTCAATTGACATGATTAGGAATGTCTAATCACCCCCCCTCTAGACACCTCTTCTCAAGGTCCTACAGCCCCCCTCTAGATCCCATCTAGAGGGGCTGGCCCCCTTCCCCCTTCTCCCTATAAATAGAGGGGTGAGGGGAGGGCTGTAGCACCACATCCAAGGCGCAGCCCCTCCCCTCCCCAACACCTCTCCTCCTCCGCGCGAGCTTGGCGAAGCCCTGCCGGAGAACTGCCACTCCATCACCACCATGCCGTCGTGTTGCTGTTGGATCCATCTTCCTCAACCTCTCACTCCTCCTTGCTGGATCAAGGCGCGGGAGGTGTCACCGGGCTGTACGTGTGTTGAACGCGGAGGTGCCGTTGTTCAGCGCTAAGATCAGAATCCACCGTGATCTGAATAGCTTCGAGTATGACTCCTTCATCCGCGTTCTTGCAACGCTTCCGTCTCGCGATCTTCAAGGGTATGAAGATGCACTCCCCTCTCTCTCATTGCTAGTTAATCCATAGATTGATCTTGGTGATGCATAGAAATTTTTTAATTTCTGCAACGATCCCCAACAGTGGCATCAGAGCTAGGTCTATGTGTAGTTTCTATGCACGAGTAGAACACAAGTTTGTTGTGGGCGTCGATTTTGTCAATTTACTTGCCACTACTAGTCTTATCTTGTTTCGGCGGCATCGTGGGATGAAGCGGCCCGGACCGACCTTACACATATGCTTACGTGAGACAGGTTCCACCGACTGACATGCACTAGTTGCATAAGGTGGCTAGTGGGTGTGTGTCTCTCCCACTTTAGTCGGATCGGATTCGATGAAAAGGGTCCTTATGAAGGGTAAATAGCAATTGGCATATCACATTGTGGTTTTTGGCGTAGGTAAGAAACGTTCTTGCTACAAACCTATAGCAGCCACGTAAAAACTTGCAACAACAATTAGAGGACGTCTAACTTGTTTTTGCAGCATATGCCGTGTGATGTGATATGGCCATAAAGGATGTGATGAATGAAATATATGTGACGTATGAGATTGATCATGTTCTTGTAATAGGAATCATGACTTGCATGTCGATGAGTATGACAACCTGCAGGAGCCATAGGAGTTGTCTTTATTTATTGTATGACCTGTGTGTCATTGAATAACGCCATGTAATTAGTTTACTTTATTGCTAAACCGTTAGCCATAGTATTAGAAGTAATAGTTGGCGAGACAACTTCATGGAGACACAATGATGGAGATCATGATGATGGAGATCATGGTGTCATGCCAGTGACGATGATGATCATGGCGCCCCGAAGATGGAGATCAAAAGGAACAAAATGATATTGTCCATATCATGTCACTATTTGATTGCATGTGATGTTTATCATGTTTTTGCATCTTATTTGCTTAGAACGACGGTAGCATAAATAAGATGATCCCTCATAATAATTTCAAGAAAATGTTCCCCCTAACTGTGCGCCGTTGCAAAAATTTGTTGTTTTGAAGCACCACATGATGATCGAGTGTGATAGATTCTAACGTTCACATACAACGGGTGTAAGCCAGATTTACACATGCAAAACACTTAGGTTGACTTGACGAGCCTAGCATGTACAGACATGGCCTCGAAACTCAAGAGATCGAAAGGTCGAACATGAGTCATATAGAAGATACGATCAACATGAAGATGTTCGCCGATGATGACTAGTGCATCTCACGTGATGATCGGACACGGCCTAGTTGACTCGGATCATGTATCACTTAGATGACTAGAGGGATGTCTATCTGAGTGGGAGTTCATTAAATAATTTGATTAGATGAACTTAATTATCATGAACTTAGTCTAAAACTTTTGCAAATATGTCTTGTAGATCAAATGGCCCATGCTAAAGTTGCCCTCAACTTCAACGCGTTCCTAGAGAAAACCAAGCTGAAAGACGATGGTAGCAACTATACGGACTGGGTCCGAAACCTAAGGATCATCCTCATAGCTGCCAAAAGAGCATATGTCCTAGATGCACCGCCAGGTGAAGCACCCATTTTCCCAGCAACTCAAGACGTTATGAACGCCTGGCAGTCGCGTAGTGATGATTACTCCCTGGTTCAGTGCGGCATACTTTACATCTTAGAACCGGGGCTCCAAAAGTGTTTTGAGCAGCACGGAACATATGAGATGTTCCAAGAGCTGAAAATGGTTTTCCAAGCTCATGCCAGGGTCGAGAGATATTAAGTCTCCGACAAGTTCTACAGTTGTAAGATGGAGGAGAATAGTTCTGTCAGCGAGCACATACTCAAAATGTCTAGGTTGCACAACTGTTTGTCTCAGCTGGGAGTTAACCTCCCGGATGGCACGGTCATTGACAGAATCCTTCAGTCGCTCCCACCTAGCTACAAGAGCTTTGTGATGAACTACAATATGCAGTGGATGGTGAAAACCATTCCCGAGGTATTTTCAATGCTGAAATCAGCGGAGATGGAGATCAAAAAGGAACATCAAGTGATGATGGTCAATAAAACCACTAGTTTCAAGAAAGGCAAGGGTAAGAAGAACTTCAAGAAGGACGGCAAGGGAGTTGCCACGCCCGGTAAGCCAGTTGCCGGGAAGAAGCCAAAGCACGGACCCAAACCTGAGACTGAGTGCTTTTATTGCAAAGGGAACAATCACTAGAAGCGGAACTGCCCCAAGTACTTAGCGGACAAGAAGGCCGGCAACACCAAAGGTATATGTGATATACATGTTATTGATGTATACCTTACCAGTACTCGTAGTAGCTCCTGGGTATTTGATACCAGACCTGATGTAAACCTTGCCGTAAGTTTGGTAGCAAGGTACCAAAGTAATCCCGGCATGGAACACTAGACAACGGTCAAGAATATCCTGAAGTACCTGAAAAGGACTAAGGATATGTTTCTTGTTTATGGAGGTGACGAAGAGATCGTCGTAAAGGGTTACGTCGATGCTAGCTTTGACACAGATCTGGATGACTCCAAGTCACAAACCAGATACATGTATATTTTGAATGGTGGGGCAGTAAGCTGGTGCAGTAGCAAGCAAAGCATCATGGCGGGATCTACATGTGAAGCGGAGTACATGGCAGCCTCGGACGCAGCACATGAAGCAATCTGGATGAAGGAGTTCATTACCGACCTAGGAGTTATTCCTAATGCATCGGGGCCGATGACTCTCTTCTGTGACAACACTGGAGCTATTGGCCTTGCCAAGGAGCCCAGGTTTCACAAGAAGACCAGGCACATCAAGCGTCACTTCAACTCCATTCGTGAAAATGTTCAAGATGGAGACATAGATGTTTGCAAAGTGCATACGGATCTGAATGTCGCAGATCTGCTGACTAAACCTCTTCCGCCAGCAAAACATGATCAACACCAGAACTCTATGGGTGTTCGATTCATCACAGTGTAACTAGATTATTAACTCTAGTGCAAGTGGGAGATTGTTGGAAATATGCCCTAGAGGCAAATAATAAAATGATTATTATTATATTTCCTTGTTCATGATAATTGTCTACTATTCATGCTGTAATTGTATTGACCGGAAACTGTGATACATGTGTGAATACATAGACCACAACATGTCCCTAGTGAGCCTCTAGTTGACTAGCTCGTTGATCAACAGATGGTCATGGTTTCCTGACTATGGACATTGGATGTCATTGATAACGGGATCACATCATTAGGAGGATGATGTGATGGACAAGACCCAATTCTAAGCATAGCACAAGATCGTGTAGTTCGTTTGCTAAAGCTTTTCTAATGTCAAGTATCGTTTCCTTAGACCATGAGATCATGCAACTCCCGAATACCGTAGGAGTGCTTTGGGTGTACCAAACATCACAACGTAACTGGGTGACTATAAAGGTGCTCTATAGGTATCTCCGAAAGTATCTGTTGGGTTGGCACGAATCGAGACTGGGATTTGTCACTCTGTAAGACGGAGAGGTATCTCTTGGCCCACTCAGTGATGCATCATCATAATGAGCTCAATGTGACTAAGTGATTAGTCACAGGATCATGCATTACAGAACGAGTAAAGTGACTTGCCGGTAACGAGATTGAATGAGGTATTGGGATACCGACGATCGAATCTCGGGCAAGTAACGTACTGATTGACAAAGGGAATTGTATACGGGATTACTTGAATCCTCTACATCGTGGTTCATCCGATGAGATCATCGTGGAACATGTGGGAGCCAACATGGGTATCCAGATCCCGCTGTTGGTTATTGGCTGGAGAGCTGTCTCGGTCATGTCTGCGTGATTCCCGAACCCGTAGGGTCTACACACTTAAGGTTCGATGATGCTAGGGTTATAAGGAAGATTTGTGTGTGATTACCGAATGTTGTTCGGAGTCCCGGATGAGATCCCGGACGTCACGAGGAGTTTCAGAATGGTCCGGAGGTGAAGATTTATATATGGGAAGTCATCATATAGTCGTCGGAAATGTTTGGGGGTATACCGGTATTGTGCCGAGACCACCGGAGGGGTTCCGGGGGTCCACCGGGAGGGGCCACCTGTCCCGGAGGGCCTTATGGGCTATAGGTGGAAGGGAACCAGCCCCTAAGTGGGCTGGGAGCCACCCCCCTAGGGCCCATGCGCCTAGGGTTAGGGGGGGAACCCTAAGGGGGCGCTCCCCTTGCTTGGGGGGCAAGCCCCCTCCCCCTTGGCCGCCGCCCCCTCTAGATCCCATCTAGACACTACAAAAAAAACACTTCCGTGATGATACGTGTTTGTCACAGTAGGTCATGTTTTTTGTCATGCATGTACATCCATGACGATTTTATGACAGAATCAAGATAGTCATACATGTGCTGTCGTCGAAGTGTTCCATGACATTACCAAAATTATCATCACGGAAGTGTCCACTTCCATGACGATAAATCGCGCGTCACAGAAGTGCTTTCGTCAAGGGTGACCGACACGTGGCATCCACCGTAACGGAACACCGTTAAGCTATCGGGTCGGATTTTGGATCCGATAACCCGTTAACAGCCACGACCAATGCCGATTTTCCACGTGTAAAATTCTCATTGGCTGACGGATCCACGCGTCAGCTCCGCGTTGGCACAGGTGTCACTCATCCAACGGTTGAGATGGGCCTATGATATGTTGACACGTGGACCGGCCCAAAAGTGGCCCACAAAGTTTAAATGGGTTGGCCCAACCGAAGGCCCATAAGATTTAGCAGACCATAATGGGCCGGCCCAGCTAAAGGCCCACAAAATTTAGTGGACCATAATGAGCCGGCCCAACTAAAGGCCCACATGAATTTGCAGACCATAATGGGCCAGCCCAGCTAAAGGCCGACAAGATTTTGCGGACCACAATGGGCTGGCCCAGCTAAAGGCCCACAAGATTCTACAGACCATAATGGGCCGGCCCAGCTAAAGGCCCAATATTCTCTGTCGAATCGGCCCGTCAACGGCCTGTCCTAAACTTGTCATCAACGCGACCCATGGTCACTTCTGGCCCGTTAACTGTCCACTAAGTAATTGGGCCGAATTACGGCCCGGTGTATTTCCAGCCTGTCAAAGGTCCGGCTTCATTTGGGCCCATTTACAGGCCATCAAAACTTTCGGCCCATAAACGACCGTGAAGGATTTGGGTCATATTCGGCCATGTCTGACACTCGGCCTGTTAGAGGACCACTATAGATTTGGGCCACTTTCGGCCTGTTGTCATTTTCGGCCTGTTAACGCCGAACGTAAACCATGAGCCATATGTGGCCCAACGTCATATCGGGCCCATTAACGGCCCATATAAAAATGACGATAATCTAGCCCGACTGAAGTTCCGGCCTGTTAAAGGCCCGTGTATTAGGTCGGCGCATTTACGCCTGTCCGAATTTTGGCCTGTCAAAGATCCGCATCGTAAATGGGCCACCATTTCGGCCTGCTAAGTCCAGTGGGTTAGTTGGCACAATCAGGGCCCAATCTCACTTTCGGTCTATTAAAGGCCCATCTTTTTTATGGGCTCGAGATATTTACACCTGTAAACGGCCTAATTTTACTGAGGGCCCAAATTATGTTTAGGCCTGTTAAAGGCCCACTATGGGCACAGGCCTACCAGAAAAATATGAAAGCTTATGCTGATTTAGGCCCAGATATTTTTAGTGGGCTACATGCCAATTTCGGCCCTTAATCGTTTTTAGACCAATTGGAATGGGCCCGACGAATGTTGGCATGTTGGGCTCCTATGAAGCTTTCGTCCGAATACATTACTAAGATAAACCTACACTACACAAAAATAGCGTCATAATTACTGCAGCCTGTGGCGGCATCATAAATGTCGTATCACAACAAAATAAATTCCAACCATACAACAAAAGGCCTATTAGCATAAAGTTTACAGTCCTTCCAGATAAAAGCACCATTAGATGTATAGAAGCACAGATCATTTGACCTGAGTGCTAATGTTTCAGGCTGTAGAATCTGTTGGAGCAGCACGATCTCCACCTTTTTTCCGCCATTGCTCTTGAACAACGAAGCGAATGTCTGATAGTCTGGTTTCAAAACCATTCATATCTTGACGACATTTCTCAACCACTATTATTGTTTCCGAAACAACGTCCATTAGGGATTGGACTTGTGTCTAGAGCACAGATATATCACTCTGTCTAGCAGGAAGATTTTGTTCAGTAGGCGATTTGGACGAGGTTACCTTGACAACCTACCTAGAATTACGCAGGAAGGTGCTTTTTTGCACTGTTAGTGGAGAGATACTGACGCACTGCAACAAGAGGTGACATTGTGCCTGTAGTAGCCTCGTCACCTTCAGGTGGTTGTGGCTGTTCAATCATTTGTTCCATAACTTCCTGAAAGTTTGAACTTGTAGATTAGTGTACCAGATAAGTTATAATGAGACAAAAACAAACAAAGTAGGTTAAACATTTATATATAACTTATTTTGGTGAACTACTATAATACATTAGCATGTATTGTAGTGCCAACTACAGAATAAAATCACTTTCGGAACATATGTCCATGTAGCATGCCTACTGTATTGTCTATTTCCTCACATTCGTTGACATCTAAGGATAAAGAGACATGGTTTAAAGTAGGACGAACATAGTATGACATCATTCATATCATGGGCAAACAGATATAAAACAAACAGGCTATTTTATCATTGTGTGCGCACGTGAACATAACAACTAGATTACAGATCAAGACCAAAAGAATATCCTTCATTTCTTTTAAACCATGTAAGGTGAAATGATACGTTAAGACAACTGTGTATAAAAGTGAACAAAGTAACTGACATTGGCTGCAAACCAAGTAGTTAAATGAACACATCACAGTACCAATCAGTTCAAGGCAGGAGGACTAAGGACTTACAACAGCGGCTTGAACTGGTGTGCTCATGCCCTTCATCTTGCTGGTGTGGCAATCCTTGAAGATTTGCACTGCATTCGGTTCAGGTTCTTTTTGGTCCGCATGGGCTTTCCTCTGTATTTGGAACAAGTCAATATAGATACGATAATATGGCACACAAAAAAGAAGGAAGTAGCAGCTATTTACAAGAGCCTCGCAGTGTGCAATATAGCTACGAGATCCTGTTGTCTGTTTGAATTTCACTTTAGAACGGTTGGTTTTGTTCTTCAAACAGTTAGCCTAGAAGAAGATACACTTGTAAGGCACATACATAAATACAAGTTCAATATGTGGTCTGATCAAATATATATAGCCTACCTGATACTTTGGATCAGACCAGTGTTTAACGAGGGTTGTCCAGTCTTCATCTGTAATATATTCCACTGGAGATGTTTGGCCGATTTCATTGTTAGCCTTGCCTTCAAAGTGAGATTTTCTAAGGTAGTATCGATACTGTCACAGAGCATAAAAAACATGAGTGCATGCTTGTTTAGTTGCATCATCTTTCAGATCCAACTTGAACCTCATCTGTTGAAAAAAGAATGTGAGTCTTATTAGGAGGAAGCTAGAAAGTATGGGACAGAGCAAGACAATATTACTAATTGCGATGAATAACATTACTTATGGATAAATGGTCAAGGAAGGTGTTAAACTGGGTATTGTCTTTCTCATTCCTGTACTGGATCCACGTTGGGAGGATACGTGCATGACACCTAACGGCAACGGCTGCCTCTGATACTAACTTGGCTGACTCTGTAGAATCACGTGGCCTTTTTAAACCTGCCTCAAAATGGATCTCCATTCTTCCTCCTTTCGATTTTGTTAATCTGTCAAGCATTATCCCTGATGTCTGTTTCCGCTTGCGCCGTGGTGCTAGTTCAACAACGAATATGGAAAGTGTTAGTGTACATCAAACTATGAGATTACATATAAAGGAGCATGCAACTGCAACTTGACTCGGTCAGGTACCATCTTGGTGTTGATGCTCATGAGGTTCATCTGATCTTGCCAAGTCCTGTTGTGTCAGCAATGCTTCGAAAGTAGTGTTAGGTGTGAAGGCAGCTTGGGAACTGGCTAGTTCCATAGCAAACGAACGAGTAACTGGTTGAGATGCTGGTACAGTTGAAGTGGATGCTGCAGCTGGTGGAGCAGGTGATACTGTGTTTGTAGATTTAGCCGGTGGACTTGGACCTTCTACTGCACTATAAGTACCAGCAGTATCTCGACGACAGATCCTTTTCTGTTTCACCTGACGAGTAACATCACTCCCTACTATATTATTTTCCTTGCTATTTTTTGACTTTGCCACGTCAAGCTGTACCCACAACACAAAAGAATAAAATCACTCTTCAGAACTCATTGATGCATGATACAGACAAGCAATACTTTGATGTAAGACAACCGTATGAGGATGGAATATGTAAGAAAAATGGGACGGCATGACATATTCACATCTACGATGTGCAAACTAAGCAGAAGGATTTTCAAGAAAATAGAAGTAATGCAAGCTAGACACCATATGAAAGATGCAACCAATATTACTCTGCCAAGTTAAAAATGTCTTGTCATAAGTGGAAATTCGAAAAATTAGAAGCAGTACAACGTAGAAATCAATGCAAGATGCAACCACTATCAAACTGCCATGTTAAAAGCGCCAATCATGAGTGACTGATGCG
Source organism: Triticum dicoccoides (assembly GCF_002162155.2). NCBI lineage: Eukaryota > Viridiplantae > Streptophyta > Magnoliopsida > Poales > Poaceae > Triticum > Triticum dicoccoides. Next base: position 553,744,138 of record NC_041385.1, read on the forward strand.
GGATACACAACAACAGTACTTTGATGTAAGAACATGGTATGATAGATAGATGCAGTGTATTCTAGACACAGAAAGCCATGTCATATGCACATGTATAACGTATAAACTTAGCAGGTGCAATTTAATCAAAATAGAGAAATACTGGCTAGACAACATATGCAACATGAAACCAGTTATCACACTGCCAACTTAGAGCAAGCACCTGCGATGGTGGAGTACGGGAGATGACTCATCATGTACACTTGGGACTTCAACTTCATTAGCAGTAGCAGTGGCAAATCTAGAGTCTCTGTTTGCGTCGGTGCGGAGGACCACCAGCATCCCCTAACTTACTCTTTTCCTTCCTATTTTCTGATATTGCCTTATGAAGTCAAAACCACAAGGAGATGAATAAAATTAGCTCTGCATAACTAGTTGATGCATGATACAGACGAACACTACTTTGATGTAAGGCAAGCGTAGGATAGGAGGATGGAATATATACAAAAAAAGACAGCGTTTCATATTCACACGTATGATAGGAGGATGGAATATGTATGAAAAAACAACAAACGGAAGGCATTTCAACAAAAATAGAAGAAATGAAAGCTAGGCACCATATGAACATACAACCAATATCACTCTATCAGGTAAAAAGTGTCTCGTCGTAAGTGCCATTTCAAGAAATTAGAAGCAGTACAAGCTAGAAGACAGTGCAATATGCAACCTACATCACAGTCCCAAGTTAAATGTGTCTTATGGGTAAGTGATCATTGCAGGTATAAGTTGTAAGCTACGCAGATGCAATTCAACATAATCAGAAGCAATACAAACTAGACATCATACGGAAAATGCAACCACATATAACAGTTCCAAGTAAGAGCAAGCACCTGTGATGGTGGAGTAGGGGAGATGTGCTCATCATGTACACGTATGTTCTAGAAACAGGAACACGTGTCATATTCACAGGCATTATGTGTAAAGTAAGCAGATGCAATTCAAGTTAGAAGCAATACAAGCTAGACATCATACGCAACACGCAACCACATATAATAGTGCCAAGTTAGAGAAAGCACCTGTGATGGTGGAGTAGGGGAGATATGCTCATCATCTACACAACTACGTTGACTGTCCAGCCTTGTGTTGTCTTGCGAATCTTGTTGGGAGGATGGCGGAGTAGAATCTGTAGAGACCCCTTGTTTGAGTTGCTCCGAAGGACCACCATCATCCACTGCCGGACTAATTTCCTTCAGTTGTAATGATTTTGCATTGTGAAGTCAAACCGATAAGAAAAAGGAATAAAATTCGCTCTTTAGAACTCATTCATGCATGATAGTGACAAACACTACTCGGATGAAAGGCAAACACATGATGCGAGGATGGAATATGTATGAAAAACAGGATGGTGTGACATATTCACACCTATGATGTGGTAACTAAGCAGAAGGCATTTCAACAAATTAGAAGCAGTGCAAGCTAGACACCATATGAAAGATGCAACCAATATCACTCTGCCAAGTTCAAACTGTATGGCATTTCAACAAATTAGAAGCAGTACATGCTAGAAATCATATGCAAGACACAACCAATATCAAAGTGGAAACTTAAAGGTGCCTTATCATAAGTGACTGATGCGGGATATGCAAGAATAGTAGTCTGATGTAGAAACAGGAACACATGTCATATTCATAGGCATTATGTGTAAAGTAAGAAGATGCAATTCAACAAAGTTAGAAGCAATACAAGCTAGACATCATACGCAACATGCAACCACATATAATAGTGCCAAGTTAGAGCAAGCACCTGTGATGGTGGAGTAGGGGAGATGTGCTCATCATCTACACAGCTACGTTGACTGTCTAGCCTTGCGCTGTCTTGCGAATCTTGTTGGGAGGATGGCGGAGTAGAATCTGTAGAGAATCTCTGTTTCAGTTGCTCGGAAGGACCACCATCATCCAATGCCTTGCCAATTTCCTTCAGCTTTATTGATTTTGCATTGTGAGGTCATACCGACAAGAAAAAGGAATATCATTCGCTCTTCAGAACTCATTCATGCATGATACTGACGAACACTACTCTGATGAAAGGCAAAGTCATGATACAAGGATGGAATATGTACGAAAAAATGGACGGCTTGACATATTCACACCTATGATGTGGTAACTAAGCAGAAGGCACTTCAACAAATTAGAAACACTACAAGACACCATATGGAAGGTGCAATCAATATCACTCTGCCAAGTTAAAACTATCTCATGATAGGTGGCGTTCATCAAATTAGAAGCAATACATGCTAGAAATCATATTCAAGACGCAAACCAATATCACACTGCCAACTTAAAGGTGTCCCATCATAAGTGACTGATGCAGGATACACAAGAAGAGTAGTTTCATGTAAGAACATGGTGTGATAGACAGATATAGTATGTACCAAAAACAGGCAAGCGTGTCATATTCACATGTATCATGTGTAAGCTAAGCAGATGCAGTTTACACTAATTAGGAGCAATACGAGCTAGACACCATATGCAACATGCAACCAGATATCACACTGCCAAGTTAGAGCAAACACCTTGGATGGCGGAGTAGGGGAGCGGAGACTTGGACCTTGTAATGCACTATCAGTACAAGGAGAATCGGTATAGATGCTCCGTTTACGTTGCTGCAGAGGACCACCATCATCGCCTTCCTTACTATTTTCCTTCCTCTTTCTTGATTTTGCCTTGTCAAGTCAAACCCACAAGAAAAAGGAATAAAACTTGCTCTTCAGAACTCATTGATGCATGATACTGACGAACACTACTTTCATGTAAGGCATCCGCATGATAGGAGGATGGAATATGTATGAAAAACAGGACGGCGTGACATATTGACATGTATGATGTATAAAGTGTAAACAAGCACAATGTGCTTGAACTTGTTAGAATTGATGCAAGCTAGAAACCATATGAAAGATGAAACCAATATCACTCTGCCAAATTAAAAGGGTGCCCTAACAATTGTATTTGACCAAATTAGAAGCAATACATGGCAACAGGCTAGAAATAATATGCAATATGCAACATATAAAGGTGACTCATCGTAAGTGATTGATGCAGGATACATAAGAGAGGTAGTTTCATGTAAGAACAAGGTTAGCACATAGATGTAGTGTGTACCAAAAATAGGAAGGCATGTCATATTCACAGGTATAGTGTGTAAACTAAGCAGATGCAATTTACCCTAATTAGAAGCATTACAAGCTAGACACCGTATGCAACATGCAACCACATATCACACTGCGAAGTTAGAGGAAACACCTGTGATGGTGGTGTAGGGGAAGTGCGGTCTTCAGGTACAAAGCTATGTTCAATATCTTCATTTAGGCTTGTTGTTTCTTGAGAATCATGTGGAGAGGATGAAATTGCTTTCTTTATAAAAGTATTGCGTCTCATATTAACCCACGCGCGTGACTGTCTCATCATAAGCGATAGATGCAAGATACACAAGAACAGTAGTTTGATATAAGAACATGGTGTGATAGGCAGATGTAGTATGTACCAAAAACAGGAAGGCGTGTCATATTCACATGTATAATGTGTAATCTAAGGAGATGCAATTTAACAAATTAGGAGCATTGATGAGGGATACACGAGAAAAGTAGTTTGATGTAAGAACATGGTTAATAGAAAGACGTAGTATGTACCAAAAACAGGAAGGCATGTCATATTCACAGGTATAATTTGTTAACCAAGCAGATGCAATTTACCCTAATTAGAAGCATTACAAGGTAGACACCATATGCAACATGCAACCACATATCACACTGCCAAGTAAGAGCAAGCACCTGCGATGGTGGTGTGGGGGAATTGCGGTGATCAACTAGAGAGCTACGTTGACTATATTCATTTAGCCTTGCCGTTTCTTGAGAATCATGTGGGGAGGATGACACTGCACTCTTTAAATGAGTAGGGCGTCTCACTGTAACCCACTCGGGTGACTGTCTCATCATAAGTGATTGACGAGGGTTACAAAAGAGCATTAGTTTGATGTATGAACATGGTTAATAGACATATGTAGTATGTATCAAAAATAGGAAGGCATGTCATTATCAAAGGTATAATGTATAAAGTAAGCAGATGCAATTTAACCAAATTGGAAGCAATACAAGCTAGACACCATATGCAACATGCAACCACATTTGATAGCGCGAAGTTAAAGCAAGCACCTGGGATGGTTGTGTGTGGCGATTGAGATCACCAACTGCACAACTACGTTTACTGTCTCCAACTGCTAACACTGCACCCATTAGAGCACTGAAACGCTTAGTGTTTATCTTCGGATTACAATGGAGCGACTTCTGTCTTTTCTTTTCTACATTCATCAACACTGCGTCAGAGTCTGAAATACCCATGCATAAAAAACAATAGTGTGAGTACATGTAAAGTTTGTGCACAATTAGTACAGTGTAAAGGTAGCATATAGCAGGTCGGTGAGAAATAAATGACGGGAGACATATGATAGCTCTACAACATGCATGGCACACTAAATTACTACAGGATTCTATGAAAATAACAGTCGAGTGGAAGCAAATAGGTCAGTCCATTTTTTCTGCACTGTTCGATGTACAAAGAACGGGTAGATCGCCTTCATCTACCTCTAGCCAGTCCGTGTTGATGATCTTCCTCGAAACGCTAGCGACCACCGGCCCAGTATTCCTCCCCCGCCTGCGCCCTCCCCACGACCTCACCGCACCGCCGTGCTTGGCACCGCCCCCTGGCCATCCATTCAAGCCCTGCCGACCTCCAGATCGGGTGCAAGCAGCTCCTGCGCCCCACACCCCTATGATAGACACCGATGCACCGCTTCCCCGGGGAACAGGCGGATGATGTCTACTACACAACCTTCTTCTTGTAGACGTTGTTGGGCCTGCAAGTGCACAGGTTTGTAGGACAGTAGAAAATTTCCCTCAAGTGGATGATCTAAGGTTCATCAAACCGTGGGAGGCATAGGATGAAGATGGTCTCTCTCAAACAACCCTGCAACCAAATAACAAAGAGTCTCTTGTGTCCCCAACACACCCAATACAATGGTAGATTGTATAGGTGCACTAGTTCAGCGAAGAGATGGTGATACAAGTGCAATATGGATGGTAGATAAAGGTTTTTTGTAATCTGAAATAATAAAAACAGCAAGGTAGCAAGCGATAAAAGTGAGCGTAAACGGTATTGCAATGATTGGAAACAAGGCCTGGGGTTCATACTTTCACTAGTGCAAGTTCTCTCAACAATAATAACATAGATAGATCATTGTAACATCCCAAATTTTCAATTTGGAATGTTATACAAATAGATCATCTTGCATATCATATTTATTGCATTTTTGCCTTGATCCTAGAAATTCTACGCAACTCAAGGACCCACGGGGAGAGTTGGGGATTTCGTTATTTTCATATTTGAGTTTTTCTCAAATTTTGAAATAGGATCATTTGATTTTATTTATTTTATCTTCAATTATTTCAATCATAAAAATAAGAGAGAGGGAATAAAATGACTTTCCCAAAATAAAGAAATAATGAGGATTTACTAAAAAAATCAAATAAGATTTATTTTGGTGTTTTTGCTTTTTATTTGAATTTAGAAAAAATTGCACGATTTTCAAAAATGCATTTTAGGACCAAAAAAATGTTCATCTTGTTCTAAATATTTTATTTGGACGATGAAAATTTACTTTGGTATTTTTAGATGTTTATTTAATTTTCTAGGATTTTCTTTTCAGTTCGGCGAAATTATTTAGAAAAAAACTCCCCGCGCCCGACTGGGCCGAAGCCCAGCCGAGCCAGGCCAGCCCGCCCGCGCCACCGCCACCCCCGCCGTGCCGCCGCGGGACTCAGGAGAGTTCGAGCCGCCGCCGCCGCCCAACCCCCTCCCCAAGTCGGAGCCGCCGCCGCCTCCCCCTCCCCTTTAAATACCCACCCCGGGGCCCCCCTTGGGACCCCAAGCCGCAGCCGCCGCCGCCGCACTCCCCGCCGCCGGAACCGACCGCCGGAGCCGACCCACCCCGCCGCCTCGTGTCGCCGCCGCCGCCTGCAACCGCCGCCGCCGGAGCCACGCCGCCGCCGGAGCCCACCGCCCCTAGCCAACCCGGCCGGAGCCGCCCCGCCCCGCCGGAGGTACCGCCGCCGCCGCCGCCGCCGTTTTTTTTAGAAAAAATCCACTTCGGTTTTTTTAAGAAAACCCTAGTTTTTTTATTTATTAGATCGGTTTTCTTCGATTTATTAATTAGCGAGCATTCGCTCGTTCGTCCATTTTAACGAACATGTTCATCATTTAGATCCAGATAACAAATGTTCATTCGTTAATCTGTTCATCGTTTTTCTTTTCTCGGATTTATTCCGCGATTTTTCTGATCACGATTTCTTATCCGATTTTTGCTTTAGTTCAACTTTTCGCTCGTTTATCGGAATCAGGCGATTCAAAACGCCTAGAGTTTCGTCTCGAAACCCTCTTTCTGTTTAATCTACTCAAACAAGTTTTTGCTTCTGTAAAATTTGACTTAGGTCTAGATTAGTAAACGAAGTTTGTTCTTTCGCAGTTTGATCTTCGTTGCTTTGTTCGATTTGATTCTTTTTGCCAACCGGAGTTCTTAAGTTGCACTTTCTGGTTAGATCTTTTATTTGAGTTCTACCTGTGCATTAGATGAGTACTTATTGTATGCTTGTTTGTTTGTTTGGTTTTGATTGAGTACCCGGATTGCGCCGCTTGCTACTTCGAATCCCTAGGTTTCACGGATCATCAGCAAGGCAAGTAACACTTCGATCATATCCCTTTACTACCCAGTTTTATTGCATTAGATCAATCCTCAAATAATTGCATGATTAGGATCTGATTAATATGTGGTTTTTGGGAAGTAGATGAGGTAGTACCTATTACCAGTTTTATTTTCAAACCCTTGGGAGTTACTTCTACGTTTGCTTATTATGCCATGCTATGCTAGTAGACGTGGATTGGGTGAGTAAATTTCCATGATAGATGTGAGATTGTTAATTAATGTTTTATTTAGGGTGGCAACTTTAATACACATCTGGGTGGATTGAGGTACCTGGGTATTCCAGGATTGCCTGTTTGTTTTTGGACCGCCACCCAGGCTCAAAGGGATCATAAGATTTTTCATGCTAGAAACTTCCGTGTGCAGCCACATGCTATTATGGGCTCTAGCATAGTTGATTAAGTCGTGCGAACTCTTACAGTGGTAGACTAGCAGATGTAGGGGAAAGTAGGTGTACAGGTCTACCCAATCGTAAGGTGCTAGCGCTTCTGAAAGACTATGTCTCGGTCATCCGTTTCTCAAACACCATGTAGTGCGAGAAAACCAACGGAGGAGATCGAGTCTTGTGGGGAAAAGTGCACAAACCTCTGCAGAGTGTGTAAACTAATCATGATTAGCCGTGTCCCCGGTTATGGACGTTTTGAGTATCTAGTACTTGGATTATCATGTGAATCTCATCATGTTACTTTAATTAATATTGTGGGGTTTGTTTAACGATGATGCTTAATTGGGATTGAGAATGCTGTCAACCATTCTCAATGTTTAACAACTACCACGATAGTTAAATAAATTTATTCCTTTGCAATAGGGAAAAACTGGCTGTATGCAAAAAATGAAACCATAGAGCTTTCCACCAGCCATATATGCATGTAGTATAGCTTAATTTTTCCATTACTCTCTATGTGTTACTTTGCCAGCATATTCCATGTGCTGACCCGTTTTTGGGCTGCAACATTCATGTTGCAGACTTTTCAGACGATGAGTAAGATTGCCTTAGGATCGTGGTCCTATACTCAGTGATGCCGTTGGAGTTGATGGACTCACTTATCTTCCAAGCCTTCCGCTGTTATCGTTATTAGATGGCCTTAAGCCATATTTTATTGTAATAAGCTGTCTTTGGAGACATTCGATGTAATAAGTGTGTGATTGCTACTCTGTTATAAATCCTTCAAGTACTGTGCGTGTCAGCATTACTGATCCAGGGATGACACTGATGCACAGAGATCAGACCATTTGAGGTCTGGTCGCTACAAGATGGTATCAGAGCACACGCTGATTGTAGGACACGACCATTAAACCAAAGCCCTAGATCACTACTCTCTCTTCTCATTTCTAACTCCTTATCTTTTCTACTCTCTTTTAGGATGGCGGATGCAAGGAACAAGTTCATGCAACCGGATGAAGATACACCCTTTGGACGACACCTGAAGGAAGTCACCAAGTACCTGAAGATCGGAGTACCAAGCTTCATCGCGACCTACAATGCCACTTTACCTGAAGAGGAGCGCTGGATGATTCAAGTTCAAGTTCCAGGAAGGACGTTCATGCCCGTTACTGAGCTCATAGAGTTTTCGTTTGATGCACCAACCTGGAGTCTAGGAAAAAGCATGGCAGCCCACATTACCATGGGACGTATTGGAGAAGTTTACCACAAGGAGCTTAAGGATACTATCTACCAGATTTGTGGGTGCCGAGATGAGAAATGGGAGATGATCAGCACCCAGAAGGACCGATTAATTGCGGCTTTCATCCAGGAGTTAAACCAGCACATTCGACGCCAGGAGAACCAGATGTGCGCATGCATGATGGATATGAAGAAGGCCATGATCAAAATCATGGAACTGGAGGAAGAACTCAAGTCTACACATGATGGTTATGAGGAGGAAATAGCAACACTAGTGGAGAAGAGCGATGATCTGAAGAAGAAGCTGAAAGTATTTACGGGATTCCCCGCGACAGAAGGAGAAGATGAAGATTTCACATGTCCAGAGAACTACATCATCATTGACGACACCGACTCAGACCCAGATGATAGTGATGATGATTATGTTGATGAAGCTGGAGTAGATATCATGGAGTCTTCATCGGAGTAGTTTTTCTAGTCGACCACCATAAGAATAGTAGTATTTCCCCCAAGTATCTAGTATAGTCCGAGCAATTTTGTAATGATAGATAGATCGTTGTATGCCCTTGCTTGTTTGAATGAAGTGTTTTGATTGAAATTTGACTCATGTGCATATGGGTAGTGTTTTCCCTCTAGACCTCATTCTATTCTATATTCTCATCCTCTCTAAACCCTCAGATGCCTCCGAGACATGACAACGGATTTGCTTTCCCGCCGGAGCTCACCCAGTTGATCCAGCAGCAGAATGCATTGATGCAGTTACTAGTCCAGAATCAGAATTAGGGGAACAACAACAACAACAATCCACCACCGCCACCACCTGTTGACCACTTAACTCGTTTTCTTAGGCTGAATCCGCCGGTGTTCTCCAGTAGCACCGAGCCGATTATTGCGGATGATTGGCTTCGCAAGACAGCCAGGGAGTTGACTACTGCAGGATGCACAGATGCGGAGAAGGTGCGATTTGCCGCACATTAGCTAGATGGACCCGCAGCATCATGGTGGGAGAATTTCACAGCCACCTATCCAGTAGACACTGTCACATGGGATCATTTTTAGCAGGCTTTTCGTACTGCCCATGTTTCAGCAGGAGCTATGGCCATGAAGAAGCGTGACTTTCGCAACTTACACCAGGGAGGACGTACAGTTGGCCAGTATGTGGACGACTTTAGTAAGCTAGCACGTTATGCCCCAGATGACGTTGCTATAGATGCAGCTAAGCAAGAGAAGTTTTTGGAAGGACTGAATGATGAGCTGAGTATGCAGTTGATGGTAGCAAGTTTCAACAACTACCAGGAGTTGGTAGATAGAGCTCTCATGATTGAAGGGAAGCAGCAGCAGATTGAGAACCGCAAGAGGAAGTATGGACAAGGGAAGCAAAATTCTGGAGCTCATCAGAAGCCACGATTTACTCCAAAGTTGGGAGGACAGTTCCATCATACCCATGGAGGAAGTAGTTCGCACAATCACAATGGTCCCAAAACTGGTACTGGGAATGGAGGAAGCAACGGCCAGAACCGTACCAACCCATCAACCCCAGCCAAGAGAGATCTGAGTCAAGTCATTTGCTTTAAATGCCAGAAGACCGGACATTACGCCAATGAATGCCTTGAAGGCTAGAACGGAAATGGCAATGGAAGCTCGGGAAAGAAGCCAAACCCTTTCAACAGAGGGCAAGTGAACCACGTTAGCATGGAGGAGGTTGAAGCTCAGCCAGATGCAGTAATAGGTAAGTTTTTGGTTAAGTCATTTACTGCACTCGTTCTTTTTGATACTGGTTCATCGCATTCATACATATCAAGGGGATTTGTGGATAAGTATAGACTACCCACCAAGGTTCTAGGAACACCCATGCTAGTAACCTCACCAGGAGCAGAGTATATGGCCAGTCGAGGATGTTTTCAAGTGCCGTTGAGTATAGGCAGGCATGTTTTTCCCTTAGATTTAATCATTTTGGAATCTCAAGGTTTGGATGTAATTCTGGGTATGGATTGGTTATCGAGGTATGGTGGAAACATCGATTGCACCAGTAAGTCGATTTTGCTTACTACCCCAGAAGGAAGAAGGATCAAGTATGTATCAAGGCATGAGCCGAAGAGGATGCACGTAAATTCATTATCAGGAGTTGTGCAGGGGGAAGTACCAGTGGTGAAGGATTTTTCTGATGTATTTCCGGAAGAGTTGCCAGGCATGCCACCGGATAGAGACATCGAGTTTTGGATTGAACTTTTGCCAGGCACAGGACCAATATCCAAGAGACCATACAGGATGCCAGCAAAAGATTTGGAGGAGATTAAGAGTCAGATTAAGGAGTTACTGGATAAAGGTTATATTCGCCCAAGTTCTTCGCCTTGGGGATCACCAGTACTTCTAGTGGAGAAGAAGGATGGATCTTTAAGGATGGTTGTTGATTATCGAGGATTGAATGCAGTAACCATCAAGAACAAGTACCTACTGCCTATGATCAATGCTCTGTTTGACCGCTTGCAAGGAGCTAAGGTATTTTCCAAGATCGATTTGCGATCAGGATACCATCACTTGAAGAATTGAGAGCAGGATATACCTAAGACGGCTTTTACCACCAGGTATGGGCTGTATGAGTACACCGTTATGTCATTTGGTCTGACTAACGCACCTGCCTATTTCATGAACATGACGAACCAAGTATTTATGGAGTTTTTGGATAAGTTTGTCGTGGTATTCATTGATGATATTTTGGTCTATTCAGAGAACGAAGAAGAGCACAAGGAGCATTTGCGTTTGGTATTGGAGAAGCTCAGGGAACACCAGTTATATGCCAAGTTCAGCAAATGTGAGTTTTGGTTGAAGGAAGTTGGATTCCTCGGACATGTTATATCCGGAGAAGGAAGAGGAGTAGACCCCACCAAGGTAGTTACCGTGACCAATTGGGTAGCCCCAACGATAGTTGGAGAGATCAGGAGTTTTCTTGGACTAGTAGGATATTACCGGAGATTTATTGAGAACTTCTCGAAGATTGCAAAGCCTATGACGGAATTGCTGAAGAAGGATACCAAGTTTAATTGGACTGAGGAGTGTGAGGCCAGTTTCCAGGAGTTAAAGGAACGTTTGGTTACCTCACCAGTGTTGAATTCTGCCAGATCAGACCAAGGATTACGAGGTGTATTGCGATGCTTCACGTCAAGGACTTGGAGCAGTGCTTATGCAGGAGGGGAGAGTTGTTTCGTATGCTTCACGACAGCTGAAACCTCATGAGTTGAATTATGCCACACATGATTTGGAGTTAGCAGCCATAGTGCATGCCTTGAAAACATGGAGACATTTTTAATCGGAAATCATTGTGAAGTGTACACCGATCACAAGAGTTTGAAGTACATTTTCACGCAGAAGGAGTTGAACCTCAGACAAAGGAGATGGTTGGAGCTCATCAAGGATTATGACATGAGATTGCAGTACCACCCCGGGAAGGCTAACATAGTAGCTGATGCGTTGAGCCGTAAGAGCCATGTCAATGCACTCATGACCGCAGGACTGCCAAAGGAGTTAGCCGAGGACTTACGGACTAGGTTTGGAGATAGTTCCGAGAGGCTATGTAGCAGCATTGGAACTTCAGTCGACCTTGATGGATAAGATCAGAGAAGCTCAGAAGACCGATAAGGAAATTGCTGAGATAAAGGAGAAGACGAGCAAAGGAAAAGCCAAGGGATTTCGTGAGGATGAGCACGATACCTTATGGTTTGAAGACCGTGTTTATGTTCCTAATAACCCGGAGATCAGGAAGTTGATTTTGCAAGAGGCCCATGATTCACCATATTCGATTCACCCAGGTAATACCAAGATGAATTTGGATTTGAAGGAGACTTTCTGGTGGACCGGAATGAAGAAAGATATTGCAGAGTATGTAGCAGTTTGTGATGTATGTCAGAGAGTAAAGGCAGAACATCAGAAGCCAGCAGGATTGTTACAACCATTGCCGATACCCGAATGGAAGTGGGATAAGCTAGGCATGGATTTTATCACAGGATTGCCCAGGACTCGTTCAGGCTATGACTCGATTTGGGTTATAGTCGATCGTTTGACGAAGGTAGCACATTTCATTCCAGTAAAGACCACTTACACCAGTGCTAAGTTGGCCAAGATATACATGACCAGGATCGTATGTCTGCATGGAGTTCCGAGGAGCATTGTATCAGATAGAGGAACCCACTTCACCTCAAAGTTCTGGAATCAGTTGCACGAAACTTTGGGTAGCAGACTAGAGTTCAGCACAACTTTTCACCCACAGACAGATGGACAGACGGAGAGAGTCAATCAGATTTTGGAAGACATGCTGAGAGCTTGTGCATTAGATTACTGATCTAGTTGGGATGACAATTTGCCATATGCAGAGTTCTCTTACAATAATAGTTATCCATCCAGTTTGAAGATGGCCCCTTTCGAAGCCTTATACGGAAGGAGATGCAGAACCCCGTTGTCTTGGGACGAGGTTGGAGACCGTCAGTTGTTTGGACCGGACTTAATTAAGGAGTCTGAACGGAAAGTGAAGTTGATTTGCGACAGACTCAAGGTAGCTCAGTCCAGGAAGAAAAGCTACGCAGATGCAAAACGCAAGGAGACAGTTTATGAAGCCAGAGATAGAGGCTATCTACGAGTATCTCCATTGCGAGGAGTTAAGCGTTTTGGTGTTAAGGGAAAGTTAGCTCCACGTTTTGTTGGACCATACAAAGTTTTGGAACGTATGGGAGAAGTTGCCTACAAGTTGGAATTGCCTGAGGGGATTGTCAGGAGTTCATGATGTGTTCCACATTTCCCAATTGAAGAAGTGCCACGCCGAGATAGTGGATATACCGCTGAGAGATACAGTGCCACTAGAGGCGATTCAGTTGGACAGTGATTTGACCTATGAGGAGAAACCAGTTAAGATTCTTGATTATGCCAGCCGAGTCACCCGCAACAAAGTTATTAGGTTCTGTAAAGTTCAGTGGAGCCACCACACCGAGGATGAAGCCACCTGGGAGCGAGAGGAAGATTTGCTGAAGGACCACCCTCACCTATTTTCTAGCCAACCCGAATCTCGAGGGCGAGATTCATCTTATGGGGGGTAGGTTTGTAACATCCCAAATTTTCAATTTGGAATGTTATACAAATAGATCATCTTCCATATCATATTTATGGCATTTTTGCCTCGATCCTAGAAATTCTACGCAACTCAAGGACCCACGGAGAGAGTTGGGGATTTCGTTATTTTCATATTTGAGTTTTTCTCAAATTTTGAAATAGGATCATTTGATTTTATTTATTTTATCTTCAATTATTTCAATCATAAAAATAAGAGAGAGGGAATAAAATGACTTTCCCAAAATAAAGAAATAATGATGATTTAATAAAAAATCAAATAAGATTTATTTTGGTGTTTTTCCTTTTTATTTGAATTTAGGAAAAATTGCACGATTTTCAAAAATGCATTTTGGGACCAAACAAATGTTCATCTTGTTCTAAATATTTTATTTGGACAATGAAAATTTATTTTGGTATTTTTAGATGTTTATTTAATTTTCTAGATTTTTTTGTTTCAGTTCAGCAAAATTATTTAAAAAAAAACTCCCCGTGCCCGACTGGGCCGAAGCCCAGCCGAACCAGGACGGCCCGCCCGCGCCACCGCCTCCCCCGCCGTGCCGCCGCCGGACACGGGAGAGTACGAGCCGCCGCCGCCGCCCGACCCCCTCCCCAAGTCGGAGCCCCCGCCGCCTCCCCCTCCCCTTTAAATACCCACCCCGGGGCCCCCCTTGGGACCCCAAGCCGCAGCCGCAGCCGCCACACTCCCCGCCTCCGGAGCCGACCCGCCCCGCCGCCTCGTGTCGCC
>NC_041385.1:553759165-553764459 GCF_002162155.2 Triticum dicoccoides
CAGAGCCCCACCGCCCCTAGCCAACCCCGCCGGAGCCGCCCCGCCCCGCCGGAGGACCGACGCCGTTTTTTTAAGAAAAAAACCACTTCGTTTTTTTAAGAAAACCCTAGTTTTTTTATTTATTAGATCGGTTTTCTTTGGTTTATTTAATTAGCGACCATTCGCTCGTTCGTTCATTTTAACGAACGTGTTCATCGTTTAGATCCAGATAACGAACGTTCGTTCGTTAATCAGTTCGTCGTTTTTCTTTTCTCGGATTTATTACGCGACTTTTCTGATCGCGATTTCTTATCTGATTTTGGTTTTAGTTTAACTTTTCGCTCGTTTATCGGAATCAGGCGATTCAAAACGCCTAGAGTTTCGTCTCGAAACCCTCTTTCTGTTTAATCTACTCAAAAAAGTTTTTGCTTCTGTAAAATTTGACTTAGGTCCAGATTAGTAAACGAAGTTTGTTCTTTTGCAGTTTGATCTTCGTTGCTTTGTTTGATTTGATTCTTTTTGCCAATCGGAGTTCTTAAGTTGAACTTTCTGGTTAGATCTTTTATTTGAGTTCTACCTGTGCATTAGATGAGTACTTATTATATGCTTATTTGTTTGTTTGCTTGCGATAGAGTACCCGGATTGTGCCGCTTGCTACTTTCAATCCCTAGGTTTCACGGATCATCAGCAAGGCAAGTAACACTTTGACCATATCCCTTTACTACCTAGTTTTATTGCATTAGATCAATCCTCAAACAATTGCATGATTAGGATTTGATTAATATGTGGTTTTTGGGAAGTAGATGAGGTAGTACCTATTACCAGTTTTATTTTGAAACCCTTGGGAGTTACTTCTACGTTTGCTTATTATGCCATGCTATGCTAGTAGACGTGGATTGGGTGAGTGAATTTCCATGACAGATGTGAGATTGTTAATTAATGGTTTATTTAAGGTGGCAACTTTAATACACATCTGGGTGGATTGAGGTACCTGGGTATTCCAGGATTGCCTGTTTGTTTTTGGACCGCCACCCAGGCTCAAAGGGATCATAAGATTTTTCATGCTAGAAACTTCCGTGTGCAGCCACATGCTATTATGGGCTCTAGCATAGTTAATTAAGTCGTGCGAACTCTTACAGTGGTAGACTAGCAGATGTAGGGGAAAGTAGGTGTACAGGTCTACCCAATCGTAAGGTGCTAGCGCTTCTGAAAGACTATGTCTTTGTCATCCGTTTCTCAAACACCATGTAGTGCGAGAAAACCAACAGAGGAGATCAAGTCTTGTGGGGAAAAGTGCACAAACCTCTGCAGAGTGTATAAACTAATCATGATTAGCCGTGTCCCCGGTTATGGACGTTTTGAGTATCTAGTACTTGGATTATCATGTGAATCTCATCATGTTACCTTAATTTATATTGTGGGGTTTGTTTAATGATGATGCTTAATTGGGATTGAGAATGCTGTCAACCATTCTCAATGTTTAACAACTACCATGATAGTTAAATAAATTTATTCCTTTGCAGTAGGGAAAAACTGGCTTTATGCAAAAACTGTAACCATAGAGCTTTCCACCAGCCATATATGCATGTAGTATAGCTTAATTTTTCCATTACTCTCTATGTGTTACTTTGCCAGCATATTCCATGTGCTGACCCGTTTTCGGGCTGCAACGTTCATGTTGCAGACTTTTCAGACGACGAGGAAGATTGCCTTAGGATCGTGGTCCTATACTCAGTGATGCCGTTGGAGTTGATGGACTCCCTTGATGGACTCATGTTACATCAAGATCGTGCCATAGAGGTAATATGAGAGAGAAAACGAGAGAGAGAGATCGAACACATAGCTACTGGTACATACCCTCAGCCCCGAGGGTGAACTACTCCCTCCTCGTCATGGAGAGCGCCGGGATGATGAAGATGCCACCGGTGGGATCCCCCCTCCGGCAGGGTGCTGGAACGGGCTCCCGAGAGGTTTTTGGTCGCTATAGAGGCTTGCGGCGGCGGAACTCCCGATCTATCTTGATATTCGATGTTTTTAGGGTACGTAGGCTTATATAGGCGAAAGAAGTCGGTCGGGGGAGCCTCAAGGGGCCCACGAGAGGGTACGGCGTGCCCAGGGGGGTGGGCGCACCCCCTATCTCGTGGCCTCCTCGATGATCCCCTGGCTTGCACTCCAAGTTCCTGGGATTGGTTCTGTTCCAAAAATAACTTTGCCGAAGGTTTCATTCCGTTTGGACTCCGTTTGATATTCCTTTTCTTCGAAATACTAAAACACGCAATAAAACAACAATATGTACTGGGCCTCCGACTAATAGGTTAGTCCCAAAAGTAATATAAAAGTGTATAATAAAGCCCATAATCATTCAAAATAGATAATAAAATAGCATGAATGCTTCATAAATTATAGATACGTTGGAGACGCATCAGCATCCCCAAGCTTAATTCCTGCTCGTCCTCGAGTAGGTAAATGATAAAAGAAAGAATTTATGAAGTGTGAATGCTAGAGGTGCACAAGTTTGATCAATGATAATGTCAATCACCTTTACTAGCATCAATATATGTCATAACAGTAGTTCATCTCATAAAACTTTTCATAATCAAGTGACAAGCTATTCACATGTTAAAGCATATACCATAAACTTTCTTGAAAACTAGCAAACTTCATTCTTAGTCATCAAACAATTGTAATTCATCCTATTTTCAGGAAGGGTCTATGTCAGAGCTTTGATTTAGCAAACTTCACATACTCAACTATCATATAGTCTTCTACAATTGCTAACACTCACGCAATACTTGTGGTTATGAAGTTTTAATCAGACACAGAGAAAGATAGGGGCTTATAATGTTGCCTCCAAACGTATTCACCTTTGGGTGATGTCAACAATAATAGTTCATGCTAAAGTACATCCAATTGGATATATATATCACGATCACCCTAACACAAAGTGCTTGCCAAATGATAAAATGAAAAAGGGAAAGGTGAAGATCACCTTGATTCTTGCATAAAGTAAAAGATAGGCCCTTCGCAAAGGGAAGCAGAGGTTGTCAGGCGCTTTTAGGGTTGGATACACAAAATCTTAATGCGAAAGAACGTCACTTTATATTGCCCCTTGTATATGGACCTTTATTATGCAGTCCATCGCTTTTATTGCTTCCATAACAAGATCGTACAAAGCTTATTTTCTCCGCACTAATAAGTCATGCATATTTAGAGAGCAATTTTTACTACTTGCACCGATGACAACTTACTTGAAGGATCTTACTCAATCCATAGGTAGATATGGTGGACTCTCATGGCAAAACTAGATTTAAGGATATTTGGAAGCACAAGTAGTATCTCTACTTGGTGCTAGGAATTTTGGCTAGCATGAGGGGGAAAGGCAAGCTCAACATGTTTGAATGATCCATGACAATATACTTTAACTAAGATGTGAGAAAACATAACCCATTACGTTGTCTTCCTTGTCCAACATCAACTCTTTAACATGTCATACTTAATGAGTGCTCATAATTATAAAAGATGTCAATGATAATATATTTATATGTGAAATCTCTCTTCCTTCAATATTCTTTCATGAATTGTTCAAATGACCAATACAATGCTTGCTAACCTTCAATAAATTTACAACCTCTACTTCTTAGACGTGAAGTCATTACTCCCCATGGGATAAGCAAATGAGGCATATATAATTTCAGATTTATGATATTCAACTCATTCAACCATTTACTAATAGGATATAAGTGAAGTACACGAGTAAATGACAAACTACTCCAAAAAGATATAAGTGAAGAATAGTGAGTAGCTAAATAATTATGTAACTATGTGAAGACTCTCTCTCATTTAAGAATTTCAGATCTTGGTATTGTATTCAAACAGCAAGCAAAGCAAAACAAAATGACATTGCAAGGATAGCACAACTCATGTGAAGAAGCAAAAACTTAGGTTCAACCGATACTAACCGATAGTTGTTGAAGAAGAAAGATGGGATGCCTATCGGGCATCCCCAAGATTAGATGCTTGAGACTTCTTGAAATATTATCTTGGGGTGCCTTGGGCATCCCCAAGCTTGAGCTTTTATGTCTCCTTAATTCCTTTCATATCATGGTTTCTCTTTTTATTAAAAGCTTCATCCACAGCAAACTCAACAAGAACTCGTGAGATAGGTTAGTATAAACCAATGTAAAACCTTATCATTTTCTACTGTAACAAATCACAAACATTATTATTCAACATTGCATACTAAATGTCTCTGCATACTTAATATTCCTATCCTCAAATAGAATCATTAAACAAGCAAACATATGCAAAAAATGCAAACATAACAGCAATCTCGCCAAAATAGTATAGTCTGTAAAGAATGCAAGATTCATCATACTTCCCTAACTCCAAAAATCATGAGAAAAATACTATGCTGTAAAAGATTTATCAGAGATCAATATGCAAAAATATTCAACATTATTGTCAGGACCGGCTTTTCAATAAAATGTTTATTGATAAAACCGATCTTTTAAACCCAGTATAGGAAAAGTCATCCTTTCTGGTAGACAAAAGCTTGATAAACAGAGAACCAGTAGCATCAAATATATTACAGGGTTGAGCTGAGGCTGCTCAACAATTTATTACAAACTCGCCAATATCTTACATATGGGCGGGCGGTTATGACACAGGGGTGTGGTGGCATGCTACTAGCTCGAGGAAAAGTGGTGGTGGATAACTTGACTTCTACTGGCAGCACATCGAGCGTCGAGGTGAGGCTCGATGAATTTATTTCGGGGTTACGGAAGCGGATAATACAATGACCAACACAGGATCGCACGGGACTGACTGGGACTCCTCTAGGCGTTGGATTCGCTATCAAACTCTTCATCCATGAGATCGCCTTCATCAACATCTGGCCAAATCAACAAGCCAGGTGAGTACTTGAAAGTACTCGCAAGACAGTTCAGACAAAAGATATAATCAATGAATGCATGAATGCGTCATGAACAAGGATGATGCTCATATAACAACGGTAATATTGCAGGACTTGAAAAATAAATAACTAAAAACCAATCGGGTGTCTGGAGCGACGCCTTGAAAGGTAAATAAATAAAATGCATGCCGCAGTCGCGCGTCTAAGCGACACCACATAAAGGGCTTAAAAGAAATGCCGCAGTCGGGCGTCTTAGCGACACCACATAAAGGGCTAAAAAGAAATGCCGCAGTCGGGCGTCTTAGCGACACCACATAAAGGGCTAAAAAGAAATGCCACAGTCGGACGTCTGGGCGACATCACATAAAGGGCTTTAAAAGAAAATGCCACAGTCGGACGTCTG
>NC_041385.1:553764821-553785190 GCF_002162155.2 Triticum dicoccoides
GCGACATCACATAAAGGGCTTTAAAAGAAATGCCACAGTCGGACGTCTGGGCGACATCACATAAAGGGCTTTAAAAGAAATGCCACAATCGGACGTTTGGGCGACATCACATAAAGGGCTTTAAATGAAATACCACCGTCGGACGTCTGAGCGACATCACAAACAGGGCCTATAACAAAAGTAAATAACAAGTCTGCCACCATCGGACGTCTGAGCGACATCGCAGACAGGGCTTGTGATAAATGTAAATAACAAGATTAGTCCATCCACAAGAATAATCTTTTAACCGGATTTATCACGCATAAATCCCACCGGAGTTTTGTCACTGAGGCTGATACCTGACAAGATAAGATGAATATAGTACTTGAACAAAGCACAAGATAATTGAAAGATTTGAGACTCTGCAGAGTTTGGATGAACTGACCACAACCAATGGATTTCCGTCGTCATGAAGGACTAGTTCCGTTTACGGTATTTCAGTAGAAACACATTTAACTAGTACACACCCATTTCACCTCACGATGCCAGGAATCACCCTGGACAACATCCAAGAAAAACTTTGAGACGGGGAGGCCACAACCTCGAATAGCATGGGATCAAATTTCTATACGCGCGCTCTAAGGGGTGTCCCCCTCTCGGTCCCAACCGGAAACACCCATGCCCCCTGACCGGATGACGGGCTTTAATCCAGGGCCATGGAACCCTCATCCCGGCCTCTCTATTTGGTGTGTACCAGGAAAACGATTTGCAACTTACTATGCCATATTCCTTTCGGAAAACATGTGACAGTATAGGAAGGAATGAATGGAAATGTGATTTGTTTCACGATGACACAGAAGTCAAATAATCTGGCATAAGACTGGCATGTCACAACACTGCCATCTTACTCATCCTCACGCCAACACATGGCTATGCAAATATGTATCCAACAACATAATGCTTCCCGAAACTTACTTTCCGATTATGTGCATGAAATATAACATTCAAAGTGATGTTCATAAACATGCCATGACCATACTAAAATGCAAACGCGCAACAACACTCATCATATCAAGAGTTCAAACATGCTTGCCTGGTTCGGAGTAGTCGGAGTCTAACTGTGCGAAGTTTGCAGCTCCGTCACCTCCTCCAGTATCTACGGTATAAGAAAAATACGTACACAACGTAAATACCGTGAGTTTACAGAAAAGTGTTCCAAATATTTTTATAATAAATATGATAAAAAACTAGACAAAAATTTGAAGAGGACAGAAAAAGAATCACTCAAAAATTCCTTTCTGTTAAAAGGTTATAAGGGTTTTAACCCAAGGACCCATCTGTAATGAAACAGAAAACTTCCAGTGGGCTTTGCAGAAAAATCCAGAAAAACGGTTCAGAGTGGAAGCGTATTTGCCAGAGTACGCTTTCAGTAAACGATTTAAAAAAACAAAGGAGAGGCTGACGGGCGGGTCCCACCCGTCAGGTTTGAAATTTCAAACGAGGGAGTCGGGGCTCGTCGGCGCCTGAGAGCCGCGGTGGTCGCCGGCGGTGATCCACGGTGAGGCAGGGAGATCGGAGAGTACCTCTGTGTTCAGGGCGCCATTCCGCGTCTGTGGGAGGTGGTGGTGGTCGCCGGCGAGTACCACATCGGCGGCGACGCTTGCTCCGGCGGACGGTGATTCGGGTGGTCGTGGATCTCGCCGGAGAGAGCTGCGGGGTCAAAATTGAGGTGGGGGTTATCCTACTAGAGGTGGTACGAGGCTACGGGCGAAAGTAGGGCGGCGGAGGAGTTCTCACCGGAGAGAATGATGCCGGAGCCTGAGGCGGACGGAGGTGGCCGGAGTCGAGGAGGAAAGGCCCCTCGAGGCTCGTTCAGTGGATGGGCGGGGTCTAGTGAGGTGGTGGAGTCGTGCGGGGGCGAGAGCAAGCTCGGGGTGCTATATATAGCCGCCCCGTGGTGGTTGCCGAGAACGGGGTTCTCCAGCGAGGTGATTACGGCGGCGCTGTGGTTGCATGGGAGGGTTCAGAGGTTGAGCGTCATCATGGGTGTTCCCTCGTTCCGTTTAGGTGCTAACCGCGTCAGGATTTGGTTGCTTAGGGGGAGCTCGACGGAACGGGGCGGCGCGGGCCCGTCGGCGGCAGGGAGCATGCTCTGTGCGTGCCGCGCCACGGCAACGGTGCTGCATGCGTGCGCTGGCGAGGAAATGGCCACACGGAGCCACCAGGGGGTTTGGGCGGCGCCGAATGGCGTTGAGCCGCCGTTTTGCTCCCTGTCGGCCATTACGGTGATTCGGCCGCCGCAAAGCACGCCGGCGCAGGCGGGCCAGGGCGCCACCGACGCCAGGAAGGCGCCAAGCGAGTGTGTGAGGCTCCGGACAAGCAAGCTAGGCCGTGAGCAACGTGCCAAGTGCACTGTGAGCATGTGACTGAATTTCTGACGAAGATCGACACTGAAACTCTGAACTTAACTGAAGATGAACAGAGACAGTGCATGCAAGGTGTTTGACAGAATGATCTAGGCAAGTAGGGATTTTTCCCTAAGCTGGTTTTTGGTGGAGGGGCCTCTCATTGCATCTAGAGGCTGCCTGAATATTTGTAGAATTTTTGGAGAGGTGTAGATATGAATTTCACTAAATTTGGCAAATCTGGTCCAAACTTGCAGTGAGTGAAATTTGAAATATTTGAAAAGGAGAAGAGTGGATCAAGATGGTTCTGGGTTGTGGGTACAAAGGACTATCCAGGGGTGTTGAGTTGAGGTCAAAAGTCAAAAGCATTAGGGTACTTGCTTTGCAATTCACCTAGGCTCAAAAGAAAAAACAGAATTATTTTGGGAGGAGAAATAGTTGGAATAAAATCCAAAAATGGATTTTATTAGTTTGGACAGAATGTTTGGGTTGTACCAAAGTGGGAGGAGGGGTTTTGGGAAAATTTCACCATAGGAGGCATGGTAAAATTTAGAAGGGATCAAAACCAAATAAAAGCTCAAAAACTAAAAGGGTTTTCTTTTTAAAAGAAACTAAATCCAAGAAAAGGATTTTTGAGAGGGCAAACTTAGAAGATGGTTTTTAGGAAGGGTTTAAATGACCTTCTTTCAAACCAAGCAAGGCTCTTTCTGAAAACAAAATCACAAAATTTTTGGAGTGTCACAGCACCTACCCCCTTAGGAAAAATCTCGTCCCCGAGATTTCAGCTGATCCTTAAACAGGTGTGGGTGCTCTGTCCGAAGAAAATCCTCGCTCTCCCAAGTTGCTTCATCCTCGGTGTGATTACTCCATTGAACTCTGAAAAACTTAATGGTTTTCCGTCGGGTCCTCCTCTCAGACTCTTCTAATATTTTTATTGGGTGCTCCCGGTAAGTGAGGTCCGGTTGCACGTCAATATACTCATGTGAAACTTGCTTCTCTGGGTTGCTCATGTATTTTCTCAATTGTGAGATGTGAAACACGTTGTGGATATCGGATAAGTCTCCGGGTAGGTCTCGCTGGTAGGCTACCTTGCCTCGTCGGGCCACTATATGAAATGGTCTGATGAATCTTGGTGCTAGTTTCCCCTTAATCCTGAATCGTTGCAGACCCTTCATAGGAGAAACTCTCAGGTATATCAATTCTTCGGGTTCAAAACTGATTTCCCGATGCTTTCAGTTGTAATAACTCTTTTGCCGACTTTGAGCTGTTTTGAGTCGTTCTCTAATTGTCTTAACTTTCTCCTCGGCCTCCTTGAGCATATCTGGGCCAAAGATATGGCTGTCTCCGGTCTCTGACCAATTTAGCGGGGTACGAAATCTTCTCCCATATAGAGCTTCAAAGGGTGCCATTTGCAAGCTGGCTTGATAGCTGTTGTTGTATGCGAACTCTGCATAAGGCAAACTTTCTTCCCAACTGTTCCCGTAGGTGAGGACACAGGCTCTTAGCATGTCTTCTAGGATTTGGTTTACGCGTTCCGTCTGCCCATCAGTCTGGGGATGGTATGCGGTACTGAAGGCTAGTTGGGTTCCCAGTGCCTGTTGTAGGTGATCCTAGAATGTAGAGACGAACTGTGTGCCTCTATCGGAGATGATAGTCTTAGGGACTCCATGCAGGCAGACGATACGGGCAAGATAAAGTCTGACTAGTCTCTGAGTGGTGTAAGTTGTTTTTTTACCGGAATAAAATGTGCCACCTTGGTTAATCTGTCGGTTATGACCCATATGGCATTGTTTCCGTGTCATGACCGTGGCAGTCCAACGATAAAGTCCATTCCAATCTCGTCCCTTTTCCACTCGGGTATCTTATTTGGCTATAACAGTCCGGCTGGTTTCTGGTGCTCGGCCTTGATACGTTGACAAGAGTCACATCATGCAATGAACGTGGCTATATCTCTCTTCATACCGTGCCACCAAAAAAATTCCTGAAGGTCTTTGTACATTTTTGTCCCTCCAGGATGGATTGAATACGGAGCTGTGTGACTTTCAGTCAATATCTGCTGTTTGAGGTCCTTGACATTTGGTACGCATAGCCTCTCTCCGTACCACAATATTCCTTGCTCATCTACGTTGAATTCTGAGTCTCTTCCCAAACTCACTTTTCTTTTTATGCCCTCAATGCTGGGGTGTCCGTGCTGGGCTTCCTTGATCCTTTCCATCAGGGTAGGCTGTATTTCTATATTCGACACACTGCCTTCGGTGACCATTATTAGATTGAGTCGAGCAAATTCCTGTTGAAATTCTGGCCTCAACTTTGGTATACTGTCGTCGTCCGTGCTGGGATTTCGACTAAGTGCATCTGCCACAACATTTGCTTTTCCGGGATGATAGTGGATTTCAACATCATAATCCTTCACCAACTCTAACCAGCGTCGTTGCCGTAAATTTAACTCTAGCTGTGTGAAAATATACTTAAGACTCTTATGGTCTGTGTATATCTGACAACGATTCCCAAGTAGGAAGTGTCTCCATTCCTTGAGTGCATGAATGACCGCTGCTAATTCCAAGTCATGAGTGGGATAATTTTCCTCATGCTTGCGTAGTTGTCTAGAGACATACGCAACTACCTTGCCTTCTTGCATCAATACGCATCCGAGGCCCTTCCAGGATGCGTCACAATATACCTCAAAATTCTTGTGTATATCTGGCACAATTAGTACTGGTGCTGTTGTTAATTTGCTTTTTAGCTCTTGGAAGCTTTTCTCACATGCTTCTGTCCATTCAAACTTCTTGCCTTTCTTGAGCAATTGTGTCATGGGCTTTGCTATAGTAGAGAATCCTTCAATAAATCTCCGATAATAGCCTGCCATTCCCAAGAAACTCCGTATGTCCGTGACGTTAGCTGGTGGTTTCCAGCCAAGTACGGCCTTGACTTTTTCCGGGTCTACTGCAATACCTTCTTGGGTTAGCACGTGGCCCAGAAAACCCACCTGTTTTAGCCAAAATTCACATTTGCTGAATTTGGCGTACAATTGATGTTTCCTGAGTTCTCTTAGTACAATCCTGAGATGTTCGGCGTGCTCTTCTGGTGTTTTGGAATATATCAGAATATCATCGATGAATACCACAACAAACTTGTCCATATACTTCATAAATACTTTATTCATGAGGTGAACAAAATATGCGGGGGCGTTGGTTAGCCCGAATGGCATCACTGTGAACTCATACAGCCCATATCTGGAGGTGAATGCGGTCTTGGGAATATCTTCTGTTCGTACTTTTAATTGGTGGTATCCTGATCTCAAGTCAATTTTTTTAGAAGACTTTGGCCTGTGCGAGCTGATCGAATAAATCATTTATTCGGGGCATTGGGTATTTGTTCTTGATTGTGACCATGTTGAGAGCTCGATAATCAATACACAACCTCATTGTTCCATCCTTCTTCTTGGCAAATAAAATTGGAGAACCCCAAGGTGAGGAGCTCGCTCGTATTTATCCTTTCTCCAATAGTTCTTTTATTTGCTTCTTCAACTCTACCAATTCGGATGGTGCCATTCTGTAAGGTTTCTTGTAAATAGGAGCGGTTTCGGGTGCTAGCTCAATGCTGAATTCTATCTCTCGGTCTGGTGGCATGCCTGGTAGTTCTTCTGGAAATACGTCTGGGAATTCACATACTACTAGAACCTTGTTCAGCTCAGAAACGCCCACCTAGTTTAATCTAGGTTGCCGAGGTATTTGTCTCTCTTTGGCTGAAACTTTTATTTTCTTCCCATGATGGTGTGTGAGAATCACGGTACGGTTGAAGCAGTCAATAAAACCTTTGTTGGTGGTTAACCAATCCATTCCTAGGATGACATCCAGTCCTTTGCTTTCCAGTACAATAAGGTTGGCGTAAAACTTCAATCCTTCAAATTCAATAACCACACCTTGACAGTAACTCTGGGTCACTTGCTTAATTCCAGGGGACTTGATGATCATTGATTTTTCCAAGGGAAGCATCAAAAAATTATTTTGCAAAGCAAAACTGTTCGAAATGAATGAGTGAGAAGCTCCAGAATCAAACAAAACCATGGCAGGTATTGTGTTGACGGGGTACGTACTGAGTATGATATCTGGGGCGTTCTGTGCTTCCTCTCGGGTCACGTGGTTCAAGTGACCTTTCCGGTGGTGGTTGTTGGGGTTGAAATTGCTTCACTTTGGTGCTGAATTATTGCCACCATTATTTAGCTTCAGGGTTGAGCTCCTTGGCTTGGGGCACTGCTTGGCATAGTGCCCTTCTTCTCCACAAGCATAACAGGTAACGCCTGGGCGATAGGTGAACTCTTTGTCTCTTGCATGGAAATTCTTGATTGGACGTGAATTATTCGTCGGGGTTTTGTGTGAATCCCCCTTATGAAATTCCTTCTTGCTTCTGTGATTGCGAGCAAAAGTAGTCTGGTCCCTTTTTCGTTTGCGGAAATCTTCCAAGCTACGTCTCTCATTTTCCAGGGTAATGGCCTTATCCACCAGTGTTTTAAAATCTGGAAAGGTATGCACAACTAGCTGGCACTTAAGGGCGGGTGCCAGGCCTTCCAAGAATTTTTCCATCTTCTTGCTCTCGGTCATGCGTTCTTCATTGGCGTAGCGAGACAGCAGAGTGAATTGGCTGTTGTATTCTGACACTGTCATGGCCCTTTGCTTGAGTTCATCAAATTCTTTCTTCTTGATTTTCATGACACTCTTAAGTAATATGTGCCCCACGAAAACCTTCTTCGAAATTTTCCCAGGTGATTTCATTTTCGTTGGGGTGCATGTGCAGGAAGTTTTCCCACCACGATGCAGCTGCTCCTGTGAGATAATGAGGTGCATACAGTACTTTTTCACGGTCTGAACACTGTGCGATAATTAATTTTCTCTCCATGTTTCGAAGCCAGTCATCGGCCTCAAGAGGCTTGTCAGTATGAGAAAATGTTGGAGGACGCGTCTTTTGTAACTCAGATAATTTGGATTGCGGTTGATACTGACCACGGTTACTTCCCATATTGATGAACTGGTTCATCATTTCCTGGTGTTGCTGCTGACTCTGTTCATACAAACGACAAACTTGTGTAAAAGCTGTTTCACTGTCCTGTTGACTTGTCTGACCCTGAGTGAAATTGTGGTTCTGCGGTGTGCCATAATTTTCTTCTGGCTGAGTTGGCATGGAGCGCGTCCAAGGACGAGACATCTTTCACTCTGGGGATATATTTTGTGAACTCGTAAGATAAGAAAGAGAGTCGCAAAAGTCAATAAAATCACACACAAAGAACATTTTTAAACTCCAGGATATTTTTGGAAACACACGATTTCGCGCGGAGAAGGACTATTGCATATCTTACACGCAGGCATAATTATACATTACATCACTCAGGATATGCGTACATAATTCTGACATGTTATTTAAACTAGTGCACTCCTCCAGATCCTACATGATGCATAAACAGGCTACTTCTCACAACCTATGTACATATAAACATATTACACAAGTCGATACATCGCATGGCGTCTATGCGTACTTAGTCGGAGATGGTGAGGATCTCCCTTGGCCTGCCGAGGGTGAGACGCAGAGATGCTGGGGAATCAACCTCCTCCTCGCTAATAGGTTCCAGACGAGAAACGTTGTGCTGAGCTGATGGAGCAGGTGCCGTAGGCGGAATAACACGAACACGAGTGGGTGGAATAGGTGGGGTAGCACGTATGGGAGTGGGTGCAACAAGTGGTGCAGAGTGGACGGGAGTGGGTGCAATAGCTTGGTTAAATTCCTCTGTGGTAGGTAGACGACGAGCAGAGGCGAGTATGGTAGGTGAGTGAGAGGCTGCGGATGATACAAAAGTCAGTGGTGGAGCGGTGTGCAGGAGTTCCCTCCTGTTAGCAGCACAACCATGAACTGAGTCCATGCGTGCAGCTACGAGGTCATCCACCATGCAGTCAAATGCTGCCTCTAGGGCTCGAAGGTACTCGACAAGCATCTCAAAGGCTTCGTCTCGCTCTCCTCTGGGGCAAGAGAAGGAGTAGTGACAGGTATAAGGCACATGTCATGGAAGGTAGCGGTAGCGAAGGGTCTTCATTGCAGGAAGAACATCCCGAAGACGGGCTATCGTCTCGCGGGCAGCCATCTGCATAGCATGCCTTTCTGTAGGCATGGCTCTCCCCACGAATCGGAGGCGGCGTATTTCAGCATGACCTCCCCTGAATTGCACCGCGGCCTGGTGCATAGTCAGACTGTTGTTGATCTTGTGTGGATAAAGCGTGAAGACTGGGCGCACGGATGGCCCCATCACGACCTGAACGATGAAGGAGAGGAGTTTGACGAACCCCTCAGGCACGTTGGCGAACATTTGAGACTCGCAGTCGTTGCCGGCCATCTACAAAAGTAGGCAAAAATTCGGAGTGATCAGATCATAAATTTTATGCTGACTGACAGAAAAATGACTACATTTATAAAAACATGAATAACTCTATCATGCCAATAATCAATTAGCGATCGCACCTAGTGGCTTCCTACAGTCATCCTGGCTCTGGTTACCAAGCCTGTCACGACCGGCTTTTCAATAAAATGTTTATTGATAAAACCGATCTTTTAAACCCAGTATAGGAAAAGTCATCCTTTCTGGTAGACAAAATCTTGATAAACAGAGAACCAGTAGCATCAAATATATTACAGGGTTGAGCTGAGGCTGCTCAACAATTTATTACAAACTCGCCAATATCTTACATATGGGCGGTTATGACACAGGGGTGTGGTGGCATGCTACTAGCTCGAGGAAAAGTGGTGGTGGATAACTTGACTTCTACTGGCAGCACATCGAGCGTCGAGGTCAGGCTCGATGAATTTATTTCGGGGTTGCGGAAGCGGATAATACAATGACCAAGACAGGATCACACGGGCTGACTGGGACTCCTCTAGGCATCGGATTCGCTATCAAACTCTTCATCCATGAGATCGCCTTCATCAACATCTGGCCAAATCAACAAGCCAGGTGAGTACTTGAAAGTACTCGCAAGACAGTTCGGACAAAAGATATAATCAATGAATGCATGAATGCGTCATGAACAAGGATGATGCTCATATAACAACGGTAATATTGCAGGACTTGAAAAATAAATAACTGAAAACCGATCGGGTGTTTGGAGCGACGCCTCGAAAGGTAAATAAATAAAATGCATGCCGCAGTCGGGCATCTAAGCGACACCACATAAAGGGCTTAAAAGAAATGCCGCAGTCGGGCGTCTTAGCGACACCACATAAAAGGCTTCAAAGAAATGCCACAATCGGACGTTTGGGCGACATCACATAAAGGGCTTTAAAAGAAAATGCCACAGTCGGACGTCTGGGCGACATCACATAAAGGGCTTTAAAAGAAATGCCACAGTCGGACGTCTGGGCGACATCACATAAAGGGCTTTAAAAGAAATGCCACAGTCGGACGTCTGGGCGACATCACATAAAGGGCTTTAAAAGAAATGCCACAGTCGGACGTCTGGGCGACATCACATAAAGGGCTTTAAATGAAATACCACCGTCGGACGTCTGAGCGACATCACAGACAGGGCCTATAACAAAAGTAAATAACAGGTCTGCCACCGTCGGACGTCTGAGCGACATCGCAGACAGGGCTTGTAATAAATGTAAATAACAAGATTAGTCCATCCACAAGAATAATCTTTTAACCGGATTTATCACGCATAAATCCCACCGGAGTTTTGTCACTGAGGCTGATACCTGACAAGATAAGATGAATATAGTACTTGAACAAAGCACAAGATAATTGAAAGATTTGAGACTCTGCAGAGTTTGGATGAATTGACCACAGCCAACGGATTTCCGTAGTCACGAAGGACTAGTTCCGTTTATGGTGTTTCAGTAGAAACACATTTAACTAGTACACACCCATTTCACCTCACGATGCCAGGAATCACCCTGGACAACGTCCAAGAAAAACTTTGAGACGGGGAGGCCACAACCTCGAATAGCATGGGATCAAATTTCTATACGCGCGCTCTAAGGGGTGCCCCCCTCTCGGTCCCAACCGGAAACACCCATGCCCCCTGACCGGATGACGGGCTTTAATCCAGGGCCATGGAACCCTCACCCCGGCCTCTCTATTTGGTGTGTACCAGGAAAACGATTTGCAACTTACTATGCCATATTCCTTTCGGAAAACATGTGACAGTATAGGAAGGAATGAATGGAAATGTGATTTGTTTCACGATGACACGGAAGTCAAATAATCTGGCATAAGACTGGCATGTCACAACACTGCCATCTTACTCATCCTCACGCCAACACATGGCTATGCAAATATGTATCAAACAACATAATGCTTCCCGAAACTTACTTTCCGATTATGTGCATGAAATATAACATTCAAAGTGATGTTCATAAACATGCCATGACCATACTAAAATGCAAACATGCAACAACACTCATCATATCAAGAGTTCAAACATGCTTGCCTGGTTCGGAGTAGTCGGAGTCTAACTGTGCGAAGTTTGCAGCTCTGTCACCTCCTCCGGTATCTACGGTATAAGAAAAATACGTACGCAACGTAAATACCGTGAGTGTACAGAAAAGTGTTCCAAATATTTTTCAAATAAATATGATAAAAAACTAGACAAAAATTTGAAGAGGACAGAAAAAGAATCACTCAAAATTTCTTTTCTGTTAAAAGGTTATAAGGGTTTTAACCCAAGGACCCATCTGTAATGAAATAGAAAACTTCCAGGGGACTTTGCAGAAAAATCCAGAAAAACGGTTCAGAGTGGAAGCGTATTTGCCAGAGTACGCTTTTAGTAAACGATTTAAAAAACGAAGGAGAGGCTGACGGGCGGGTCCCACCCGTCAGGTTTGAAATTTCAAACGAGGGAGTCGGGGCTCGTCGGCGCCCGAGAGCCGCGGTGGTCGCCGGCGGCGATCCACGGCGAGGCAGGGAGATCGGAGAGTACCTCTGTGTTCAGGGCGCCATTCCGCGTCTGTGGGAGGTGGTGGTGGTCGCCGGCGGGTACCACATCGGCGGCGACGCTTGCTCCGGCGGACGGCGATTCGGGTGGTCGTGGATCTCGCCGGAGAGAGCTGCGGGGTCAAAATTGAGGTGGGGGTTATCCTACTAGAGGTGGTACGAGGCTACGGGCGAAAGTAGGGCGGCGGAGGAGTTCTCACCGGAGAGAATGATGCCGGAGCCTGAGGCGGACGGAGGTGGCCGGAGTCGAGGAGGAAAGGCCCCTCGAGGCTCGTTTAGTGGCTGGGCGGGGTCTGGTGAGGTGGTGGAGTCATGCGGGGGCGAGAGCAAGCTCGGGGTGCTATATATAGCCACCTCGAGGCGGTTGCCGAGAACGGGGTTCTCCGGCGAGGTGATTACGGCGGCGCTGTGGTTGCACGGGAGGGTTCAGAGGTGGAGCGTCATCGTGGGTGTTCCCTGGTTCCGTTTAGGTGCTAACCGCGTCAGGATTTGGTTGCTTAGGGGGAGCTCGACGGAATGGGGCGGCGCAGGCCCGTCGGCGGCAGGGAGCATGCTCTGTGCGTGCCGCGCCATGGCGACGGTGCTGCATGCGTGCGTTGGCGAGGAAATGGCCACGCGGAGCCACCAGGGGGTTTGGGCGGCGCCGAACGGTGTTGAGCCGCCGTTTTGCTCCCTGTCGGCCGTTACGGTGATTCGGCCGCCGCAAAGCACACCGGCGCAGGCGGACCAGGGCGCCACCAATGCCAGGAAGGCGCCAAGCGCGCGTGTGAGGCTCCGGACAAGCAAGCTAGGCCGTGAGCAACGTGCCAAGTGCACTGTGAGCATGTGACTGAATTTCTGACGAAGATCGACACTGAAACTCTGAACTTAACTGAAGATGAACAGAAATAGTGCATGCAAGGTGTTCGACAGAATGATCTAGGCATGTAGGGATTTTTCCCTGAGCTGGTTTTTGGTGGAGGGGCCTCTCATTGCATCTAGAGGCTGCCTGAATATTTGTAGAATTTTTGGAGAGGTGTAGATATGAATTTCACTAAATTTGGCAAATCTGGTCCAAACTTGTAGTGAGTGAAATTTGAAATATTTGAAAAGGAGAAGAGTGGATCAAGATGGTTCTGGGTTGTGGGTACAAAGGACTATCCAGGGGTGTTGAGTTGAGGTCTCAAAAGCATTAGGGTACTTGCTTTGCAATTCACCTAGGCTCAAAAGAAAAAACAGAATTATTTTGGGAGGAGAAATAGTTGGAATAAAATCCAAAAATGGATTTTATTAGTTTGGACAGAATGTTTGGGTTGTACCAAAGTGGGAGGAGGGGTTTTGGGAAAATTTCACCATAGGAGGCATGGTAAAATTTAGAAGGGATCAAAACCAAATAAAAGCTAAAAAACTAAAAGGGTTTTCTTTTTAAAAGAAACTAAATCCAAGAAAAGGATTTTTGAGAGGGCAAACTTAGAAGATGGTTTTTAGGAAGGGTTTAAATGACCTTCTTTCAAACCAAGCAAGGCTCTTTCTGAAAACAAAATCACAAAATTTTTGGAGTGTCACAATTATATCTTTCTCTGACTTTTCTAGGGAATTTTTGCAACAGCGGTAGACTTTCTGTTTTCAAACAGCAACATGTATACTAGCAAAATAAGCATGGTAAAGGCTATCCTTGACATTTTTATTGAAAATAAAGATGCAAAACATTATTCTAAATAACAGCAAGAAAATACTAACAAAATAAAATGATGCTCCAAGCAAAACGCATATCATGTGGTGAATAAAAATATAGCTCCAAGTAAGTTACCGATGAACGAATACGAAAGAGGGGATGCCTTCCGGGGCATCCCCAAGCTTAGTTGCTTGGTTGTCCTTGGATATTACCTTGGGGTGCCTTGGGCATCCCCAAGCTTAGGCACTTGCCACTCCTTATTCCATAGTCCATCAAATCTTTACCCAAAACTTGAAAACTTCAACCACACAAAACTCAACACAAAACTCGTAAGCTCCGTTAGTATAAAAAAATAAAACCACCAATTAGGTACTGTAATTAACTCATTCTAAATTAATATTGGTGTAATATCTACTGTATTCCAAGTTCTCTATGGTTCATACCCTCCGATACTACTCAAAAATTAATCAAAATAAGCAAACAACACATAGAAAACAGAATCTGTCAAAAACAGAACAGTCTGTAGTAATATGTATCAAACATATACTTCTGGAACCCCAAAAATTCTGAAATAAATTGGTGGACCTGAGTAATTTGTCTATTAATCATCTGCAAAAATAATCAACCTAAAATCACTCTCCAGTAAAAAAAATGGCAGCTAATATCGTGAGCGCTAAAGTTTCTGTTTTTACAGCAAGATTATATAGACTTCACCCAAGTCTTCCCAAAGGCTCTACTTGGCACTTTATTGAAACAAAAGCTATAAAACATGATTACTACAGTAGCATAATCATGTGAACACACAAAAACAATAAGGGTAAATATTGGGTTGTATCCCAACAAGCGATTTTCTTTAATGCCTTTGTAGCTAGGCATGATGATGACAATGATGCTCACATAAAAGATAAGAATTGAAACATAACGGGAGCATCATGAAGCATATGACTAGCACATTTAAGTCTAACCCACTTCCTATGCATATGGATTTTGTGAGCAAACAACTTATGGTAACAATAATCAACTAGCACAGGAAGGTAAAACAAGCATAACTTTGAAATTTTCAACACATAATAGTTTTCCTCCCTCATAATAGTTTTCAGTAGCAACATGAATGAATTCAACAATATAACCAGCACATAAAGCATTCTTTTCATGATCTACAAGCATATAAAATTTACTACTCTCCACATAAGCAACTTTATTCTCATCAATAGTAGTGGGAGCAAACTCAATAAAATAATTATCATGTGAGGCATAATCCAATTGAGAACTAAAATCATGATGACAAGTTTCATGGTTATCATTATTCTTAATAGCATACAAGTCATCACAATAATCATCATAGATAGCAACTTTGTTCTCATAATCAATTGGAACCTCTTCGGAAATAGTGGAATCATCACTAAATAAAGTTGACACTCTTCCAAATCCACTTTCATGTTCATCACAATAAGATTCAACATCCTCCAAAATAGTGGGATCGCTACTTCCTAAAGTTGACACTCTTCCAAACCCACTTTCATCAATATAATCATCATAAATAGGAGGCATGCTTTCATCATAATAAATTTTCTCATCAAAACTTGGGGGACAAAAAATATCATCTTCATCAAACATAGCATCCCCAAACTTGTGGCTTTGCATATCATTAGCATCATGGATATTCAAAGAATTCATACTAACAACATTGCAATCATGCTCATCATTCACATATTTCATGCCAAGCATTCTATGTAATTCTTCTTCTAGCACTTGAGCACAATTTTCCCTTTCATCATACTCATGAAAGATATTAAAAAGATGAAGCGTATGAGACAAACTCAAATCCATTTTTTTGTAGTTTTCTTTTATAGACTAAACTAGTGAATAAGAAACAAAAAGATTCGATTGCAAGATCTAAAGATATACCTTCAAGCACTCACCTCCCCGGCAACAGCGCCAGAAAAGAGCTTAGTTGACGGGGTGTGAGTGCCGCTTACCTAGCCTCCCCGGCAACGGCGCCAGAAAAGAGCTTGATGTCTATTACACAACCTTCTTCTTGTAGATTTTGTTGGGCCTGCAAGTGCACAGGTTTGTAGGACAGTAGCAAATTTCTGTCAAGTGGATGACCTAAGGTTTATCAATCTGTGGGAGGCCTAGGATGAAGATGGTCTCTCTCAAACAACCCTGCAACAAAATAACAAAGAGTCTCTTGTGTCCCCAACACACCCAATACAATGCTAGATTGTATAGGTGCACTAGTTCGGCGAAGAGATGGTGATACAAGTGCAATATGGATGGTAGATAAAGGTTTTTCGTAATCTGAAATAATAAAAACAGCAAGGTAGCAAGCGATAAAAGTGAGCGTAAACAGTATTGGAATGATAGGAAACAAGGCCTGGGGTTCATACTTTCACTAGTGCAAGTTCTCTCAACAATAATAACATAGATAGATCATATAACAATCCCTCAACATGCAACAAAGAGTCACTCCAAAGCCACTAATAGCGGAGAAAAAACGAAGACATTATGGTAGGGTACGAAACCACCTCAAAGTTATCCTTTCTGTTCTATCTATTCAAGAGTTCGTAGTAAAATAACATGAAGCTATTCTTTCCGCTCAATCTATCATAGAGTTCATACTAGAATAACACCTTAAGACACAAATCAACCAAAACCCTAATGTCACCTAGATACTCCATTGTCACCTCAAGTATCCGTGGGCATGATTATACGATATGCATCACACAATCTCAGATTCATCTATTCAACCAACACAAAGTACTTCAAAGAGTGCCCCAAAGTTTCTACCGGAGAGTCAAGATGAAAACGTGTGCCAGCCCTTATGCATAGGTTCATGGGCGGAACCCGCAAGTTGGTCACCAAAACATACAAGAAGTGGCACATGATATCCCATTGTCACCACAGATAAGCACGGCTGACATACATCAAGTGTTCTCAAATCATTAAAGACTCAATCCGATAAGATAACTTCAA
Organism: Triticum dicoccoides; assembly: GCF_002162155.2. Lineage (NCBI taxonomy): Eukaryota > Viridiplantae > Streptophyta > Magnoliopsida > Poales > Poaceae > Triticum > Triticum dicoccoides. The sequence continues at coordinate 553,780,810 of NC_041385.1, forward strand.
AGGGAAAACTCAATCCATTACAAGAGAGTAGAGGGGGAGAAACATCATAAGATCCAACTATAATAGCAAAGCTCGCGATACATCAAGATCGTGCCATAGAGGGAACACGAGAGAGAACACGAGAGAGAGAGAGAGAGATCAAACACATAGCTACTGGTACATACCCTTAGCCCCGAGGGTGAACTACTCCCTCCTCGTCATGGAGAGCGCCGGGATGATGAAAATGACCACAGATGATGGGATCCCCCCTTCGGCAGGGTGCCGGAACGGGCTCCCGAAAGGTTTTTGGTGTCTACAGAGGCTTGCGGCGGCGGAACTCCTGATCTATCTTGATATTCGATGTTTTTAGGGTACGTAGGCTTATATAGGCGAAACAAGTCGTCGGGGGAGCCTCGAGGGGTCAATGAGAGGGTAGGGCGCGCCCAGGGGGTGGGTGCGCCTCCCTATCTCGTGGTCTCCTTGATGATCCCCTGGCTTGCACTCCAAGTTCCTAGGATTGGTTCTGTTCCAAAAATAACTTTGCCGAAGGTTTCATTCCGTTTGGACTCCGTTTGATATTCCTTTTCTTTGAAATACTGAAATAGGCAATAAAACATCAATATGGCTGGGCCTCCGGTTAATAGGTTAGTCCCAAAATTAATATAGAAGTGTATAATAAAGCCCATAATTATTCAAAACAAATAATAAAATAGCCTGAATGCTTCATAAATTATAGATACGTTGGAGACGTATCAGCGGACTAGGTGCTCCGCGCGCCTGAGCGGATGCTGCTTCTTTTAATTGCGGTTCGACTGACCCTGAATTGAAATCCAGGCGGGGTACTGACCTCTAGCAAACGTGAAATAGTTTCTTTCGTGGTGCGGTTTAGTATCATGAAGAAGATGCAGTAAGAAGCGCTCAACTAGTTTCTTTCGTGGGATGAATACGGTGTGAGCGGAGACGTAAGATTTGCACGAATAAGGGAAGAGGAGTACCTCTTTCTGCTGGCAGTGCTGTGTCCTCCTTCTATTTTTCCGACGATCTTCTTGTTGTTCACCGGAAACCAGAAGTTGTGGAGGACGGTGCAGCCTTGGACGAACCCATGGCCAAGTTGTTGAGTGTGGTGCAGTGGCCGACTGTCGGCGGCGGGGAAGCAGATCCGAGGCGGCGAATGACGGCGTAGCGGGAATAACTTCGGTGTGGTGGACGGTTGCGATAGTGGAGCCGCAACAGTGAGGCGCAGGACGGCGTGGTCGGAGTGGTTCCGGCACAATGCACATCGGTGTCGGCGTCGTGGAGGCAGCTCTGCCTCGGCTTCAACTGCTAAGTCCTTGAGGGCGTTGCGGTTGCGGTTGCGTTGGATGACGATGTTGGGGTACCGGCTCCGGCGTGATGGAGGAGGGCGGTGGTGGATTGGTCACTATGGGGTGGAGGACGGAGGAGGCTGGGGTTTCACGGCTGGTGGAGAGGGCGTTTTCGCGCCCACGGAGTATGAATGGGGAAACGGAGGGATACGGGGAACTAAGGGGGAACAATGTTTCTGTTTGAGACGTGCTTGTTTGAAATTTGGGGAAAGTTACAAACTTTGCCCCCATCTAAAATTTCGGACATATTGTGGGTTGGGGGTAGGACAGTCATGTCAGGTGTCCCAAATGTGGGCGGGATAGATTTCGGCCAAGCGCATGGGTGTTTAGGCACCCACGGCGTATGAATGCTTCTTGGAGGCGGTTGAGACTGGCGTCTTGGTGAAGTTACAAACCTACCTCGGTTTAGACCTTTGGACATCGGGTCGATAGGCTACACGGGCCAGAGTCAGGACAGTAATTTCTTACCACCAAACATTAGTCTAGCGCGGTTTCGGGTGACCAGAGGCCTATTTGGCGCTTCGTTCAATATTTGGGAGCAGAAGCATTAACATTTTCGGTTCTCTTGAATTGAACTTTCAGCATTTGTCAAACTTCACAAATCTTTACTCTTGAAAATCCTAAAGCTAGGATTATTTTGGAATGGAGGGGGTACATTTGAATATGCATTGTACACGAGTATATATATTAAAAAAATATGCAACTTACCTCAGTTCATGCATGGTTCCAGATATAATCTCCTTGGTTGCAAAAAAAAGTTAGATGTGCATATGAATATATATAGCATGTTCAAACTCACAACAAAGATTGATGCCCCCTTTTACATCTGATTTACAAATGCCATTATCTCGGGTTCAAATAGATGAATGCACTTCCTATGAATTCGAATCTTCGAAACCCCCTTTATGTTGAATTCGACATGTATTCTATTTCGTAGCTAGCAATTTGGAATGTATCCATGCAAGTGACAAATGTATAAAGTGCTTCACACTAACAACATGGAGTGCACTAATTAATGTTTATATATGAATTACAAAAGCATCCATTGCTTGTATTTCAAACCGCTCTCACTCTATGGATCTATAATATGAAATAAACACATGCACATGCTAGAATTCAATAGAGTATGGGTGTCTGATAGACCGATTTTCGTCCATACGCAATTTGCAAAATTCATGATCTCATCCAAAAATAATAATGCCATTTATATTTTAATTTAATGCGTAGAACCGCCTTTTACACGTAGATGCACTATGAATCGCCCCGTTCTCACAAACACATTATATATATCTCTATCTAATGCATAAGTGCACAGACTTTATATGCATCGGCATTTCTCTTTCACACATGCTCACAATCTCTCTCAGGGTGTCGGGGTGTCTCACGCACATGCTCTCTCTGTTTCTCTCTCTCTCTCTTTCTGACTACTATGTACCACTCTTTTCACTAATCTCAGTTGGAAAACACTACTTCTCTCGCATGCATATACACACACGCACGGTCTCTACTAGCCCTCTATATGCACATATATGTGCCTACGTGTCTCTCGCACGCACATTATCTTTAGGCCTCTCTCCCACACATTGCCCCCCCGACACACCTCCCTCTTAGTAGTTGGCACATATGATTCCATCATATCATTCGGTAGGATATCCCTGGCTGTTAAGCTGGATGGTAATACGAGGCAAAGTTTTACCATAGTTCGGATCGGACCCTTGCAGTTGAAGAAAGAGCCTACTCCTGGTATTGTATATTAGTGATAAGGGTGTGTACAAAGCACACGTGAATACCAGGCATTGTGCGTGTGTGTATACTATCGACGAATTAGCCCCAAGCTTGTATAACGTACTAAGGGCCTAGGGTTACAAATCATATATAGTCGGCTTATCACCAGTGGGGATAGAGTCCTCTGCGACTCTGGTAGATTCGTGTTGTACGCCGAGTCCTCCACATGGGTCTTCGTATAACACGTCTCGGTCCAACCTATATGTGGCGCAGGATGGAACCGACCAATGAGTCTTCATGTTGACCCACCACAACTAGAAATGATGTGCCCACCACACCACACACGCAATCGGCCACTAAGAAAATAAGCATATACAATAGTACAACGGTATCTAGCTCACGATATGTCTCCATATTTTGTTGATGACACTGACGGACTTTGCATTTGATGCGTGCTCCATATTTTGTTGACGACACTTACGGTCATTGTATTTGAAGCGAAAGCACGATATGGTCACTGGACTTCAGAATAAGCTCGTCACGGTCACCACATACATTTTACTGTGCTAACCAACATGTGGTTGGATGGTTAGGAGGACAGTGGTTTCTCGAGCCCACCAAGGTTAAAGTCCCGGTGCTCGCATTTATCTTGTGTTAATTTCAGTATTTTCCAGCGATGTACGTTCGGTGGGAGGAGACGTTCCACTCGACTACGAGGCACCTATGGCGACTTCCTAAAATCTCAAGATCATATATGCTGGCCCACTCTCTCGAAGGTGCTCACAGGGGTGGGGTTCGCGTGTGTGCGCTTATAGCGGTGAGTGCTTGCGCGTATATATGACCCTTGCATCTGTACCGTGTTAAACAAATACATGTCATGATTATACGGTCACTGGCTCACCCGTACAACTCCGTATTTTGTTGATGACACATTCAATTGACAAGTCAAACGTTCCACGCGGCGCAACTAGTGTTGCACCATCAGGGCGCGTAACCGTGGGGCCCACCTGTCAACCCGTATATGAAAGAAAGAAATGGTAGTTTGAGTCTGTATTGTGTTAATAAAATAGGAATACATTTTAGGGTGATCATACGGTCACTTGCTCACCATACAACTCCGTAATTTGTTAATAACACGATCAATTGACCAGTCAAACGGTCCACATTCAGCAGCGCACATTACCATAGGGCCCACCCGTCAGCGCGTATATGAAGGACAGAAATGGTAATAAATTAGTGGTCGGTGGGTATTCGAAGTCGTGAGACCTCTGGTTGGCAGTCACCGGCGGTTGGGGGGCGTTCATTGGGCGGTG
>NC_041385.1:553785405-553849824 GCF_002162155.2 Triticum dicoccoides
GGGGGCTGGCGGTTCTGCTGGTGGTGGCTGGCGGCTCAGGGGAGGTGGAGTTTGATGATAATCTGGAGGCCCTTGATTTCGTATCCAACGGTTGGAAAATCTAATGACCAGAGAAGAAAAAGTCAGTCGACTGACGTGTAGCCTCACCCCACACATACATATGCACGCACGCAAGACATGCACGCATGCAAGCGTGCAACACTGACACATACACATAACGTACACACGCACGCATGCTGGCGTGCAACACTAACACGTACACATGCACTCACGAACACACACACGTACGCACCCATGCATGCAACACTGAAACGTACCCTTGAACGCACGCAACACTCGCACGCCTGCATGCACACAACACACGACGCAAGACACACACTCAACCTATACGTGCATGCACCCTTTGTTAAGGACATGGATTGTTACGTGTATTAATCAATCTTATTTGTGATAAGCCGAACATTGATGTTTGCAGCGGTCTTTATGAATCACAACGTATCGAACGGGCTATCAACATAGTAGGCTTATCTACATGAAAAAGATGATGTCACACTCAATGAACAATCATTGGTTTATGAAATGCCCGCTTCTAACCGCACTGGCCCACCAAAGGTTCCTCTGCTGTGCGCTGCCTGCGTTGGGTCACTGACATGCAGGCCATGCACCCAAAGAGCCCACACGTTAGTGGAAGAACGACGCGGTGTCCTAGGTCAGAGTCGAGGGCGCCACTCGCTGCACGTTCGGTTGAACATGCCTCCGTGCCTCATTCAAACGCCTCCATGAAACCCGCCCGTGTGGAAGCCGAGAAACCCACTCTGGACACACGTCCGTTCATGACCGGGCCAGCGTTAAACACAACACCGGCTGAGCTCCTCCCGTCCCCTGTCTATTTAATCTCCTATTTAAATGAGGCCAAACGCCGGCCAAGAATCGCACACCTATGCCGCTCCCCTATCTCCTCCACCATTTTGTCCACTCTTACAATGGCTTACAAAGAGTAGTTATTCCGCATCCAAGCCGGCTGGGTAGCCCGCCGGATACGAGCTATGCAGCTCGCTGATCCACCTCCCTTCCCTTGCCCGACGGAGCCAGTTGCCGCCCCAGGCCGGCGCGCGGTTCAGCATCTCGCCGCTCTAGGTCAGCTCGACGAGGAGCAGCGCATGGGCGTCGTTGTTGCCGTCCATGCCGCCGCCTCATACCGCGTCTCCCGTTTTTGTGGCCGAGACTCCCGTGCTGGCGGCCGCGCCATGCAAGCAACGACAGAACTGGGTGCGCGGAGAGCGACGAGTCGGTGGCCAGCGCCTCTGCGTCCGCCGCCATCATCAAGGAGAAGTAGAACACAGGAGGTCGCCGCCGCTTGGGTCCCATGAAGGCCACCGTGGAGGCGACGCCGGTGTACACAACAGGTGTCTTGCCGGATCCTTTTGTTGCGAGGACCTTCGTCGACCCCGCATGGGCTCCACGGAAGAGGGGAATGTTAGGATGAACTCGAGCCAGTGCCGGCCATGGCGAAGTAGTGGCCGGTGATGAACTCGAACCGGTGCCGGCCACCATCATCTTTGGCACCAGCCAATGATATCAGTTGGGCAGTGGGGAAGCGAGCCATCCTTTGCGCTGAAGCATATACCTCTGGGGCTCCCGGCAGTCCGGTGATCGTGCTGCCGGACATGAGGAACACAAATCAATCAGCGGGCAACCATTTAGGCCAGGTATTATATACATGTGTTGTCCAAAACTAGCACTGCGTAGTTCATTTGAATGTAATGAAATCCGTGATGTTTATATGAAAATCTGGTATTTTATATGATTTTCGTCGTTGTTTATATGAAATATCAGTTTGTCTACGTGTTTGCATGAATTTCGTCCGGTTGGTTGAGTTGCTGTCATAATGTGTGTGACTACGGTTGGATGGCGTAATTAGTGGGTTGCCGGTCGGTCTGCGGGCGGCTCGGGCGGCGTTTTGGGACAAAAAAACATAGCTCGTGCGAGCTCGTCTCCAACGTGCGCGCCGGAGGATGCATGACAACATGAGCACCCGAGTCATTCCTCCTTCATCGGTGGCAAAGGCACCTGTGGACAAAAGGGTCGCCAATATTTTGGCTACCCCGGGCAAGATCCAAACAGCCCCTCCCAACAGATTCAAATCCCTCGTTCACCGTGGAATTTTTCCATGTGTTGTTTTCATGTACTAGCAAGATGCCCGTGCATTGCACGGAACATCATGATGCATTGTTTTTACAAACTCCTGCATGCATGCAAGGGATAATTAATGTCCTCCTTTGCTAGTACCACGAGGCAAACACCATTAATATTGCATCGATTAGTGTTAGTGGCCTTGTATATTTGCAAATTGTAATTTTGATAGGGGCCCCTTGTATATAAAAATGGAGGGAGAAAGATGAGAGATAAGGTGTGGAGGAGTGGGGCGTGGTGGTGACTGGTGGTCGGACTGGGCGGAGGCATGGGGATGGACGGCGCATTATGTCTAGGTTTGTATCTCTCTCACACACACCCATGTAGGTGGGGGATGTGCACGAAGAGAAGAGGTGCATGCACGGTGCATGTACTCCCGTCTCTTTCCCAACCACACCCACACGGGTACACGGTGGAGCTCATTTCTGTATGAAAAAGGCAGCCCACATGGTAATTTGGCACATGTACTGGTTGTCCACTTGTTGGAGGGAGGATCATCTACCACGGGTGAACAAACAAATTGCGACTTGACGTGTTATGTTAAAAAAAGAGGCAAACCATGTGGGGCCTACCTTAGAGGCAAGGCTCTATACACTGTAGTACTTTTGATGTGTCCCGTCAACTCGCAGAACGAGGAGAAGCTTGCTTAGTACGCCGTCTCCCCCGCCCACGGGCGCGGTGGCTCGCAGGATGAGGTGAAGCTTGCTTACGAGTAGTAGTAGTAGTACTCCTACTACTGTATGCCTTACGCCCGCTCCCTCGCCCACGCGCACGGTGGCTCACACCACGAGGAGAAAATTTTACTACTCCCTCCATTTACTCCTTGTCCCTACTACGTACCTTGGTTAGTACTCCCTCCATTTACTTATGCAAGGCCACTGTAGAAAATACATTTTGCATCTATACAAGGCCACAAATAGTAATCGAGACAAAAGTTACTACTCCCTCCTTTCCAGTTTATGGCTCGATTTCAAAATCTCTCCAAACAAAGTAGACGGTGAGTGGTCGAATTAATTTCATAGTTTGCACAAGTAATTAGTACGCTCGTTTTTCTCAAGAAGTTATGTTTACCGAGGCATTAATTAGAATGAATGCATGAATGACCACTAAATTTCCATGAACTTGTACATGCATTGGTTAGTTTCCTCTTGACACTGCTTGCGTCGGGTGATCTAACGCACCTCGAAATCCAACATGTAATGGTACTACTACTAGTATAGTAGAATTGAGACTTATCAAACGGAAAAACGAGTGTTTTTTAGATGAGCCCTATAAACCCTAGTGGGTACGTACTCCATAAAAACAGATTTTTCCAAAACTAGGTCGCTCCCTTTCATGAATTCTGTAGTATACTCCTCCGTTGACGCTCCCTTTCATGAATTCTATAGTTCCCGTCGCCGACATGTGGGACATGTAGCAACCGGGTCGACGTGTCAAGCACCAAATAACAGTGCAGAACAGCAGGAGGACGCACCCCACTCGTACCGGCCCAGTAGTAGTAATGAGCAATGAGACGTCAAATCACAATGCCGCACCTTACCAGATGGACGAAGCAACCATTATTTCACACTTCAGTTCGCCATCATCTCAAACCACATAGTATTGCTTCTGCCTCAAGAGGGACACGCGCATCGCCTTGGTACATCATGACACGTGGGACCGCATGATAGGCCATGCTCCCCCGCCGATCGCTCGGTAAAATCACCTCATTTTTACTATACTTCCTCCATGTCGGTTTACTACATGGCATGCATGTCGTTCTAGGTTGAGAATTTAACTGGCTATATATGTGATGAATAGTACTATATCCTTTGAAAAAATGTAAACTTTTGTACAGTAGTACTATCGATGGATTGCGCCATGGAGCAAAAATTGAAATTAAAAAAAAGGTGGTACATATAGAGAGCGCTAGTACGTGCTTAATTGGGGCGCTAAATTCTATTAAAGAAATACTAGTAGTATGTATCATACTGAGGAGTTAAAGTAACGAGAAGAAACATAACATAGTTCTGCTGGGGCTCAGCACAACACACGCCTCAAATTCAACTAAGCACACCTGAAATTAAACTATGCAACTAATCCGGTAGACACTGCATTAGAACCATCATGAACAACGATACTGACACCTTACTCACTCGGACGAGTCCTCGTCCACATCCTCAACTTCGTCCTTGTCCCTCTTCCTCTTGGTCGATACTTCTTTGCTTGAACCGCACACTTGGCTCTTGCTCTTCATCCAACCCTTGTAGATATTGAATCAAAGGTAGCCATCCATTGCAGCGTAGTGGATGTGGTCTATATCTAGTACATTCCGCTGCCATGCATGACGATGAAACGTGTAATGAGGTTTCTCCAGTTTACCATACGAAGGATGAACCATGGCTCCTGCCAGGTTCAGCATTGAAGGCTGGCCACCAGAGGGCAGCAGCCGATTCTTCTGGAGGTCGAAGGGGTTGCCTACAACGAGGCCTATCCGACGCAGGACTTCTTTGTCGTTTTTAAAGTCTATAGTAACGAATTTGACTAGGTTGCTCTCGAGGAAGTTCTTAAAATCCCGGCATTCAACGTCGGCATGGCATATGTGGTAAACCAAGCATAACTCATGCACACAAACCTGGATCATAGCGGGCTTCTTCCTCTCTTCATCCTTTAGATCCTTCTCTCGTCCCAGGACTGTGGTGTACTCAACATCTAGCCAAGCGACCCACTCATCATGTGAGTTTTCGAACATGCGTCTGAAGCGAGAAAGGCATCCTTTCATCGTCGCGGAAGAACGGGTGTAGATGACGTTGAACTCATCGTCGATGATGGTTCTAACCTTGTACTCACCGCCGATCATGGATATTTGGGACGCCATGGATTTGGGAGGAGGGTTAGGATTAGTGGAACTGCCATAATGTGAAAGGACGGGACGACTAGGAGCGAACCGCCGTAGTATTAAAGGACATGCGGGGACGAGTAGGAGCGAACTGCCAGCGTGCAAATGTCAGGGTAGTGGCTTTCCATTCTCCCATGATACGGGCTTCCGAGAGCCCTTGGAGATCGAACGGTTGCATGGCGTGATTCTAGACCTATGGGTGAATATCCTATCCTGGAGGGTTATTCTGCAAATTTTCAGCAACTTAGCACGCGACCGTTTGATATCAGATCCAAGGGCTACCAGCAGTCCGTATCATGGTCGCGCCTACCACGACCGTCGCATTGCTCGCCTGGTCGCACCCTTGGAGATTTAACACGGTGCGTTATGCTATCTGATGTTGGCATGTCATACATAGTCATCACTTAGTCACTCATACTACAACAATGTTAGCTATAAGGTTGGCTATAAGTGTATTTTTTTACTTCTCTCTATCTCTTTCTTTTTACTCCAATGAAATGGTGCTTAGATGAGGTGCTAAGGGCATTAAATGGCTTAGCAATCAAGTCCCCAATGCATAGGTGCTTATTAGTAGTTTTTTGTTGCTAAGTTTGCTTCATTTAATTAGCTATAGACTCAAAATTGTCTTTTCACCTAGGTACATGCGCTTAGCACTGTTTCTTCCTTGGGTCACCAAACTCGCCACATCAGACTTTATGCCGATGTGGCAAGCTTAGCGCCTATAGGAGCAAGTAAGTACTACAATAGTGGGCTATAAGCCCACTTTACATGGCATTTTTGCATGTGTGGAGGAAAGAGGCAAGGAAAAAGTGGAGAAGTGGGCTCTCATGCAAGAGCCAGCCTCAACTACATGGTGGAGCATTGGGAGAGGCACCTGTATGGAGGTGGTCAGGAATCGGGAGACTCACGGCGGTCGTAGCACCACAGTTAAAATGAAAATGGCAAGTCAAATCACGGGGCCCCACCTGTCTAGCAGTAACTCGCTGTCGAATCACACAGCCCTACGTTTGCAGCAGCCTACTCCCTCGTCTTCTCGCGTCTCTGTCGAACCGACTAGGCGGAACTGCGCCGCCTACTGCGCAGGAAAAGCCCCGCCCTCGACTTTTAAATACAACTACATCTGCTTAAGAATCCAATGATATAGTAGTAATTTTTGTGACATAGTAACTCATATTTAGTTAGTCAAATGGATGACCTAGAACTACATGCACGCCCTATAAACCGAGACGCCTAAAAATAAAAAACCGAGACGGAGAGGGTAGTTCAGCACATATCTTTTTAGATCAATATAGTCGGGATTCACCAAGGAGCAAAACCAAGTGGTAGGCTGCACACGAAATGGCGACACACTTAACAAGACCCCTTTGGCCGACATGTGGCTCATCCACCGTCTTGTTCCACGTGCGATGCACCAAATTACAGTTCGGAGCAGCGGTTGGAACTGGAGGCACCCCGGTCGTAGCGCCGCAGTAGTAGAAAATGAGCGACGAGGGGTCAAATCACAAAGCCCCACCTTTCCCGCATTAATCTGGACAGACAAAGCAACCATCATTTCACTCTAACGCGCAAGAGCATAAAGAAAAGAGAAAACAATGATGCATGCGGCAGCTACCTAGGGCATCCTAGGGTGGGGGTCTCCCCTACATATCCTTTATTTTAAAGCGCCTCCACTACAAATCGGCTTCTCCCTCGTCCTCTTGAAGAAAACCGATGATGAGTGCGGTGGTAGGGTTTGTAGGAGTACTACGGCGTGCGGGGCCACGTCATAGTAAACGGGTTCGAGTCGACGCATGTGTGGGCCGCTTGGTTTTACGGGAACGAGGCAGCATTTTGGGTTCGGGGACCAATGGAGATATAGTACGTATAAAAAATTGTGGACGTAGGTTCGACCGAAAGGCAATGATGCATTGAACGCATGAGATTGTGAAACCAAATTATGAATAAATACACACTATAGCATGTAAAGCTTTGAGTCATATATGCATGATGTAGATGTTCGTTTAGTTCTTATAGTTCATCTCATTCAAAATCAATTAGTTTTATAAAAAATGTTAAGATTCATGGGGTTGTACAATGTAAAGCATAAAGTAAAAAACAAAAAATGGCAATTCATTTAGAAAAAAACAATTATGATACAGAAGATTATAGAACAAAGGAGAAGTGCTTGAGTTTTGAGGTTTGTGCATTATGCTTAAGTTCAACCATGGAGTCTTCTAAATTGTACATGTGGCAGATCTGGTGGAATGTTGATGATATCCAACGGCCAGTAGTGCTCGGATTCGCCATCTCTGCACTATCGGATTAGCTTCATCCAGTGACCATCCTTCAAAGTTATTGGCACACTATATAGTTCTTGTGCCATAGTTGCATGTTTTGGAAAAAAAGCTACTAGTGGGTTGTACCATCTATTTAGGAATAGAAGATGTATACATGGAAGTTGTAGGAAAAGAGATTACATGGAGAATCTCAATTCCTATGAGTAGGGATTGGAAAAGAGATGTCATTTGGTTCACATCATAGGAACTTTTCTATTGAATCTAGAGATGACATGTATCTCAATTCCTATGAGGAGGGATTAGAAAAGATATGTAATTTGGTTCAGATCATAGGAACTTTTCTATTGAATATACGCTAATGTTTATTTTCCTTTGAAATTGAGGGAGTATAGGAATCCATTCATTTGAACCAAGTGGCTCTAATGCTATAGAAATGATATCATGTTTATTTCCTTTGAAATGTGGATATGAATCTATTCCTATGAACCAATTGGCTCTAAAGGAAAAAAATCCTATAAAAATCATATCATATAGAGTTCCTATGATATTCCTCGACACCAAAGGATGGTTGAAATTGATGCGGGTGATACAATGGTCTTATTTTGTAAACTCCTCCCCCATCTTTATAGTTACCTCTCGAAGATGAATGAAATGATACATACAGGGTATTCTACATGTGCAATTTGGTACACGAAAACTCGGTAAAAGTTTGCGAGGTTTGAATTTTCAATAAAGCTATATGCACTGCATTTCGAAATGGAGGGAGCATACGGCAGTTGCTAACACTGACGTGGAAGATTTGTGTGTAGGAGGAGTGTCTGTTCTGTTAAATGACATGGCAAAACTGACACTGTCGGATGCCGATCTAACGGTTCTTACGGCGTTCGTCAGGAAAAGGCTTGTGGCGAATGTTTGTCGGATAATGATTTACGGACACATGCATTGCATTGATACGTGCCCCTCCCTCTCACACACACGCACCCTCACGAGTCACGACTCTCCCGAGTCCTCTCGCAGACTCGCACGTCGCACCCACCGTCTATCTGCAGGTAGACGTCACGCACATATGTGCTCTTCACACCCTACCCTCAGAACTTCTAAAAAATAAAAGACGTCGCGCACATTTATTTTAGCTCACACGTCACACACTTATACTATTACTCTTGCAGCGAACGTTCTTTGGGCATAGTATATTGTACTCTCACAAAGAGAAGCGGTGCATGCACGCACTAGTTCTCTCACACCCACTCACTGGTACACGTAGGAGCACATTGTTTTGAAGTTGGTACGACAAAATCACTCCACTATATATATAAGCAGGAGCCTTAGCGCTTGCTTTACTAGGGTTCCTCTCGTTCACTCTCTCATGCTCTCCATGTCTAAGCAAGACATAGGTGCCCACCCTCTCTCTCATCTCACGGCTGGTCACAAATCCGGCCGGACAACCTCGACCGGGGCAGGGGTGTAGGTGCATCGTTAACGCTGTCGTCAGCGGCGAGGGAGGAGACCAACGGCTGCCCGCGCGTCCTGATCGGCGGTCGTGCCGTTCTCTCCAAGAGAGTGCCTGCTCGGGAGTGCCTCCGACCCCTTCTTCCTCCCTGCGGTATTGTGGCCAAGATGCGGCCTCCCGACATCGTCTTTGCCACATACCGACGACCCTCAGGTATATATTCCTTCGAAACTTTCCTTGCTCTACTGCCCCAGCTCCCTTCGTGTGGATCTTTTTCTACTTCCGTCTGCTGTTCCCAAGCCACCTAGACTTTTACTATTATTAGAGGTAAAGCTAGTTCATACAGTCGACTCTAAGAGTTGGTTCAAACAAGGAAGAAAGTGGGAAAGTTGTAGCATGAATCTAGGACTTGGTTTTAAGAGGAAATGGGGGAAAGTAGAAGATACTGGCTACCCAACCAGTCTCTTGGTTGAAAAGACGAAGAAAGCATGGTGGATGGTGAAGGGTGGGGGGGAAGTGGACCTATCTCCTGGTTGAAAGAGGAAAGAAAGTGACGGGTGTTGGGGGACAACGCAAATGAGAATGAGCAGGTCTAGATTTCCTCTGCTCACATAGGAAAATGTTGCCGAGGAGATAAAATTGGGACAAATGCAGACATGCTGCCTGAGTGTTTGCCGCTCTCGGCAGCCACATCTACCTCACCACTTTATGCCGATGCTGTCCCTACGCCCATATCGCTACCATTAATGTAAAATCACATGAAGCATTAAGCAATGCCACCTAATGTCACTATAAGTAATGGTCTAGTGCCGTCGATAAATTGAAGCAATGCCACCACCATTTTATGAAGTGCTTCCGTCTTGCTTTATTTTCCATGAATTGTGTTTTTGCAGTTACACTTAACTCTCACATCGCTAACATTGCTTCATCCCAGTGGAACTGCACAAATTTGATTGCACATTTACTGACCATGTGCTACTCTCATGACAGTAATACTAATGCTATTGTTCTGCATGTTAATCTAGTGGCATTGTTGATGTGATGTGATGTGATGCTACTTACTTAAGGACTCTTCATACTGTCAATCTAGTGTCAATTATAACACAATAGATACTGTTGTTAATCATACGCCACGGCAAATATCTGTCACTGTTTAAATAACGGTATTTCGTATTTGCGCAAACAGGGATGTCTGTCTCCATATCGTTTCGGGATGTCTGTCTCCGTATCGTTTCTATCTGCGCAATCAAAAGCACACACCTCAGTTTTAGTACAACTGCGCAAAATGAGATGGCTATCCCTCGTTGCCGTCGTCTAACCTCCAGTCTTCAAGGTATTCCTACATTGGTAGTAACTAAGGTAGAATGACCAACGCAATCTAAAAGAAGCTGATTCGTACGTTTTACTTCCTGATTGCAGTGCAGGGATGAGCAAAAACAACTGCATCCTAGTCCGGGATGCACTTTCTACCAGTTCATCCATGGACCGAGGACTAGCTGGCACAGCTGCATGGCGGGTTTTTGGACAGGTGCGCGGACAAGAGGCATTGTGGTATGCTTATTTCTACAAATAGCGGTGCTTAAATTTAGTGGAATGCACAAGAATTTCACCTCGTCAGTACACTGCATGGTTCAGTTCAGCATTCGAGATGAGACCACAATCATAGTTAGTTATTCTGGAATGAGAGAACCTAACCCTGGATGGTGGCAACAAGAAAAAACCAGAGTGAACTCCAGGAAATTTAAGCCTGCCGGGAGGCCCTTTGCTCAGAGAAGCCTTGCTTGTTTTTTCCTGATTTGTAAACCTTCTCACAACTTTGTCTTTTGCTGTGAACTAGTATATGTTTGTTATGTTCTATGAATCATTGAGATGTATAAAATTGCTTAACTTATGCTTTTCAAGTTTTTTCTGAAGACGAGTTTAATGTGAGTGTTCCACATGAGTGCTGGACTAGAGTGTGAATGTTTGGAATTTACATTGTGGCCTCAGTTAACTGCATGAACCACTGTAACAAGATACATAGTTGCTTATATGGTCGATAGCCTAGTGTTGAAGCGAGCTGAGCCAATGTGCCGCGTTTTGCACAACTGCTTACAAGTGGGGTAGCACCAACAGTGTTTACAAGTACTTATGTATACGTCGGCGCACAGTTCTCGAACGAGTGCTCTATTTCAACAAAACACACACTACTCGTATGATAACCCGTGACAACTTATGTCTTATCATGCCATATTCATGAAAAAAACTAGTGAGGACGCATCTGTTTCGGCAACAATTATGATGGTTCTCACATGATTCACGGGCACACAAAAGTAGCAGCAGTTCCCATAGACGGATTCAAACAGAGTACTAGCCCCAGAGGGGTCGATAACAGGCAAGCTTCGGATAATTAAACGCAATCCAAACTACTATTAAACACTAGCTGGGGCAACTATTTCATGCCTCGATCTAATTTGGGCTGGACACAAGACGGACCTTGCCATGAACATCATCGAGGACATCCCGCAGCAGCTCAATCCTGTGAACCTTCATGAAGACAACCTTGTGACCTTGCCACTGATAAACTTGTTTGTGGAGGCAAGCACGTCATCTTCCTGCGTAAGCTTGACAAGAACAGTATGCCTCACAAACGAAGGAGTAGCTTTGAACTTCTTGTGCTTCAGTACACCCTGGACAACACGCCTGACAACAGTGAGGCTGGAATACAACTCTTCATTCGTATAACCGCAAATGGCTTCCAGGATCCAACAGCCTAAGAACTCTATTTTCCCAGTGCGTATATTCAGGTCATCCGCCTCATAGCGAGTGACATGTACAACCACACAATCCTTGTCTGCATCAGGGTTCTAGTTGAAACAGAAACAAATTCTGAATTACTTTTCAGTATAAGAAACACAAGTTATTTAAACCACTATGTATAGCATGGCATCCAAGCTAATAAAATTTTGCATTATTAATCACCACATACTTAGATGAAAAACCACAATCGAGATCGGCAAAGAAGAAAATCACCTTGGGCAGCTCAGCAGAGGGGGGGGACACATCCTCGAAGGGACAAAACTGCTCCTGCAGTGCCACGGGGGTTGTAACCTCAAACGGGGCGTTGACCATCTCAGTAGTGGCCGTGAGCGTATCTAGGGTCATCTCGGTGGCTGCCTCCATCTTCTTGGAGCTCTTTGTCTCGTGGGGATCAGCCTCCCGCGTCTGCTCCATTATCGGCAGATCTTTGCTTGGTTCTCCTTGGTCCATTATGAAACTAACGAATACTAGGAGACCACTGAAAAGAAAACACAATCGCAATGAGAATGAAACAAAAAAGAGAGTGAGGACCGGTTACTGCTTTGCAAAAGTTCTTTTTTTCTCTGAACGAAAATATACCAACATCACGGATCCGCTTACCTTCCCTTCGTTGGGAGAGAAGAACAGTGGCAGATGCGAGTGTTGCCTTTCTTGAAGACGGTGAGGGAGAAGGGGATTCAGCAAAGAGTGAAATGATGGTTGCTTTGTCCGTCAAACTTAGACTGTGGGGGTGGGGGTGGGGTTTTGTGATACGACGACTTGTTACTGCCGCGCTACGACCGGGGTGACTCTCCGCCTGCATACTGCCTTCTAATTTGGTGGATGGCATTTGGGCCCGCGCACTGCATGGCCCGCATGTCGGTGAACAAAAGTATAACGACATTCAGTAGAGGGAGACGTTTCAATGACCTAGGAGGAGCCAGAAGCGGTAGAGTGTCTCCACTGTACTAGTAGTAATTATTTTTCTGGGTAGATATAGAGTGTCTCCACTGTACTAGTAGTAATTGTTTCTCTCGGCCCAAGACAAAATAGCCCATCTAGACTAGTAAATAGTAAAATCAATTCAAAAGCCCTATATTTACTGAATGAGAGGCGCTACCCACACCCAGCACACCGCCCCCCAAAAAAACCTGGGTGCTCTTCTTCCTCCTTGATCCCACCCACCTCACGTCAGCTCGCTCCACTCGTACCCCCAAATTCCTCACCTCACTCCTGCAGAAAACCACAGCTCCCCTTCTTCCTAACTACTACAGAAAAAACCTCAGCTCCCCTTCTTCTTCACTCGCACTACAACTAGGCTCGTCATTCATTACTCTGCTCAAATCCGTGAGCGCGACGCGACGCCCTCGAGGAAAATGGAGTCGGCTGACCCCAGCGCCAAGAAGATGAGGCTCCCACCAGGGGCAACGCCTGTTGTAGATCCCGCACCCGACATCACGGGGAGAAGCGGCGACCCCGCCCCCACCGGATCCTAGGAACCCGTAGAATCTCGGCTGGACCGCATCAGCGATCTCCCGGACGCCGTCCTTGGGGAGATCATCTCGCTTCTCCCCACCAAGGATTGCTGCTGCACCCAAGTCCTCTCAATTCGGTGGCGCCCTCTATGGCGCGCCGTGCCCCTTAATCTCGACTGTCATCAGCTATCTCTCTTCAATGATTTTAAATACCTAGAGCCATCATCTCCTCCCACCAGGGCTCCGTTCAAAGCCTCTGCATCCCGTCATGCTACCTGAGCAAGCATACCATGCCCTGCATGGTGGACGCCTGGTTGAAATCCCCTGAATTCACAGAACTACAGCTGCTTGAGTTCTACTATTCCCCTAGAAATCACATACCACATATCGAACGCCATGAACTTGTGCCCTCGGCACCGATGTCCATCGCGCGGTTTTCTTCCTCTCTCCACACCACCACCTTTGCGCTGTGCTACCTACCAGACAATCTGGTACTAAACCTTCGACTCCCATTTCTCAAGAAACTTTCACTTGTGCGGGTTCGTATATCGGAGGCCTCATTGCACAACATCATCCACTCCAGTTGCCCTGCCCTGGAGTGCTTGGTGCTTGTTTTCGCAGTTAGAATCGGTTATCTCCAAATAAAGTCGCCTAACCTTGTAAGAATTGGAATTTCTTTTGACGGAAGGCAGCTCATCATCCAAGATGCCCCTTCACTTCAAAGGTTGATCCTTGATTCTAGTTATTCACTGTTGCAAATAACAGTCCTCTCTGCGCCTAAACTGGAGACCTTGGGTGTAATACATGATCTCTGTGCTCATTTCAATATGGTGTTTGGCTCCACAGTTCTTCAGGTACTTACATTATCATCTACACTTGTAACCATAAGCTGCATTTTAAATTTATGCCCATAAGTTATATATCATCTTGGAGTACACATTTTGTACTAATATTATGTTCTATGCTCAATGAAGAGTTTCTCCATGGATGGCCTATCAATGGTGCTGGATTCTGTCAAGATCTTATATATCCAAATGATTAGTTTTGATCTGAACAAGATTATTGGCTTGCTGCAATGCTTTCCATGCCTGGAGAAGTTGTATATAAAGGTGATAATTTCACGCACATTGGAAGCCCACATATAGTGTACTAGAATTAACCGTTCAGTTGTTGCTCTTTCGACACTCTTTTTTAGACCTTAACTGTTTTCAATCTTCATGTGTATTTAGGCAACATGACGGGGGAAGAAAGTTATAACCAATCGGTGGATTCTTAAGCATCGGGATTTTCTCACTTCTCATGAGATTCGATTAAAGACAATAATGCTAGAACAATATGTAGCCAACCGTGCAAACACTAGATTTGTCACATTCTTCCTGCTGAATGCGAGGTTACTATTGTCCATCAGGTTTAAGATTATCAGCAGCATGGTTTTGACGGATGGGTATGTCGAAGAGCAAAAAAAGGAGTTTCAGGTGGGAAAAGAGCATCTGAACGTGCCGGGCTTCTATTTACAACATATTGTGGTCATAACCGAGTAAATTTTACGACCTGGGATGTTCATTCTATGGACCTGACCGATTCATTTGACTGTGACTGCCGAAAACAGTGCTGGAGTTAGATGTTGTTGCCCTTTTCAACCTGGGTTTTTTTGTAAACCTGATGAACAATTAACCCTTGTGCTTTTGTACAATTTGTAAGCTGGAGTTAGATGTTCCTACCCTTTTCAACTCGGTTGTGACTGTCATATTTTATTTGAAACAAGGCATGGCTTGCCATTTGTTTAATATAGAGTGAAATATTGTAACAAATCCCAACCAAGGGAAATAACATCGCTCTCGCCAGCTGCTTGAGCTCACTGTGCATTAGAGAAGCCAAGTGATTAGCCCCCACCAGCACCCACAAACTTATTTCGAACTAGCACATAAAATGGGATGTAAATTTTCATAGGAAAGGCTGCATGACCGTGACAGATTTGGATTCTAACATTTGGGACCCGCGAGGAAATAGCCTAGCCAGTCAACAAACGATTCTGCCTACCAGCCGTTGGATTGACATCCAACATCTGTCGTGTATCTTCTATCTCTTGTCTTCTTCCTCTAGCCACCCAAACCGAACCACCCCGTCGGCTCCGCCTGCTCCCGCATTCCATGGCTGGCTGCGCCTCCGCCACCCTACCATACGTATCCTCCAAAGTTGGCCAGTCTCTCCCTCTATTCCCCCACATGCCATGTTATTCTCCGGCGACGTCAGCCCCAACACGCACCCGCACCCGAACCAGTCAACCCTCGTACTCTCCTCCGCCTGCGACTGGACCGGTGCATCTTCCACGACTCCTGTTTGTTCCGTCCGAGGCCTCACCGTCGTCCTCCACATTGCGGCCTTGGTTCGCCCGTTGTGCGTGGTGCGCCGCCCTCTTGTGTTGTCAACATCGTCAACAACCGAGAGGAACAAGGAGATGACTGTACGTGGAGAGGATGACAGTAGGGACCCACCAGCGTCATGGCAGTACGCAAGCAAGTGCCTCTATATTACAAGCCCAAAAATATGGTTCCTCCCAATGGCTGGACATTTGGGGCTCACGCCATTGTCAACGTAGTCAATAAACGAGAGAATTACACTACGAGCGGCTGACACCAGGGACCCAGCAGGTCGCGCAGTTTTTTTTGAGGAACAAGCAGTTGTTATTTATACTAGTTTTAGCGACGGATCGGGGTAACAACGGGGCTGTGCGGGGGCTGTGGCCTATCTAGCCAGGGTTTTATTTATGTTTACCACATCATGAGCCCAGTTGTGTTTTTTGCTTGCTGAAAATGGCTAGCCCAGTTCTATTTTTTTAAGAAATAACCAAACAAGGCCTACTTGCTTTATCGGCCCTGCTGGGCTACAAATCTTTCAAGACGAGGAGAGTTTCATTCGGTTTGCCCAGAAATGGGATGTACATTTTTAAAACACATCAAACCGGGAATTAGTTTCAATTTTTTTTCTTTACAAGATTTTAAATTCCGTTGATTATTATGTGTGGACAATTGTTTGGATTTTATATTTATATAAATTATTTTTCAAAATAGTTAGAACGTGAATCGATATTTCTGGATCAAAAGCAGTTGACCGCACCGAAATATGCAAAATTTCATATACTTTTTAACCGTGGCCACAATATGGGGTGTAATGCTAACAAAAAGAAGATGGGCTCGAAAAAAATTCTTAAGAATTAGCAAATGGGTTGTACATTATTAGAAATAATGGCAGATGGGTTGTATGCTGTTTTCCACAGATTTGAGGCTGACTTGTGCGCCTACTATAGGTTGACGCATATGCTTTCATAAAAAAAAGGTTGACGCACACGCAACGCCCTATCAACTTAGTCAACACACGAGAGCAGTGACTGTTGGATGTCCATCCAATGGCTGTCGTGCTTCTTCAATCTTTGCTCTTCATGCTCCAGCCGCTCAAACAAGCGCCGGCGGGACTGCCTACTCCCTCCTCCCGTGGCCGGCTATGCTGCCGCGCAGGCCTCACGGCCCCACCGTCTCCCATCGCTGGCCTAGTCATCCCTCTACTCACCCACACCTGCTTTTATTCTTCGGGGATGGCAAACAAACCAGTAAACCCTCGTACTCCTCCGCGTGGGAAACAACTGCCGAGTATTCCCTGGCTTCGTGTCGTTCCCTTCCTAGGCCTCGCTGTCGTCCACCGCCCTGGTGCTCTCGGCGCTGCTTGGTCAACATGGTCAATGGATGACATCCATCAGAAGTGGATTGTACGTGGAGAGGCTGACAGTTGGGTCCACGGCCACAAGCAAGGAAATGCCTCCTTATTACGTGCAAAATAATGATTCCACCACCTGACAGCTAGGACCCACAGGAAGGGCCTCTGTATTTCACAAAAAAACGTTCCCCCCCTAACTGTTGGGACCCACCAGCTACATCTTTGCAGGCAAGGAAGTGCCTGACACTCGGAACCCACCTGGTCGAAGTGTACGTAGCGTTGTCATTCTGGTCGCAAACGTGTACGTACATATTGGTGGATGTAGATGTGCGCATGTGTCGTAGTAGAGGCGCGCACGTAGCATGTACACGTATGTACACCGACCAGGGTGCAAGAAAGAAAATACGACCACGTACATACATACGAGCAGGGTCTCGAACGCCTACTCGCGCATATACACGTACGGCTAGGGCTCGTGTACATGGCTGGGTCGGAATGGAGAAACAGCGTCGTCATCCTGTTCATGGGGAGCCAACCAGCTGGGTAGGAACGGAATGTGTCGTCGTGTTCATAGGGAGGGCTTGGACAGAGCAGGCGATGGAAACGAGGCCTGGCGTACCGCAGAACGGAGGAAACGGCCTTGTGTTCGACTGGCCACGTTTGAAACGGGATCCTGTTCATCGGGAGGGGTCTGGCGTACCGCAAAACAGAGTAAATGGACCTCCTACGTTCGAAACGGGGGTCCTGTTGATCGGGAGGGGTGTGGTGTACCGCAAAACGGACAAAACGGACCTCCTACGGTCGAAATGGGGGTCCTGTTGATCGGGAGGGGTGTGGCGTACCGTAAAACGGACGAAACGGACTTGTGTTGGAGCGCTACGGACGAAACGGGGGTACTGTTCATCGGGAGGGGTGTGGCGTACCACAAAACGGGACTCCACGGGATACTGTTCATCTCCACCGTCGACCTCCTCCAGCCTCCACGGGCTACTGTTCATCCACCATCGACCTCCTCAAGCCTCCACCTGCGATTGTTCATCCACGGGCTCCTGTTCATCCAGCCTCCACCGCGCGCTACTCCACCGGCTACTGTTCAACCACCCCTCTCCACGGGCTCCTGTTCAACCACCCCTCCACGGGCTACTGTTCATCCACCCCTCCACCGTCTATTGTTCATCTAGCCCTCCACGGGGTCGTCCTGTTAATCCATCCCTCCACAGGGTCCTGTTCATCCGGCCCCAACCAGCTCGATCGATCGGGGTCCTGTTCATCCAGAGGCAACACCATGGGTCCTGTTCATCCACTCCCACCGCTCACTGTTCATCCAACCCCCCCGCAACACTCACTGTTCATCCAGAGAGGCAGCATCAATCGGCTTCAGTTAGCAACAGTAGCGAAGGAATCGCTCGATCGGGTTCATTTAACAGACATCGATCGATCGCTCGGGTTCAGTAACGCGTAGCCTGCAATGCAATAGCTCGGGTTCAGTTAGAGCCCAACGCCTCGCTCGGGTTTAGTTAGAGCCAACGCCTCACACACACGCACGTACGTGTACGAGAGAAACGCGCATTGCTCGGCCCCCGACCACCCACCGTAACCGGGAACTCCCCGAAATTTTCCTCGCCCTCGCTTCTACCACGGTTTTTTCCGTCATGGACGGCCCAAAGAATGTCATGCAGCTGCGTCTCTGGCCCGCCCAGGACGAAAAGCCCATTTTCTGTCATGATTTTTTGTCATAGAAGTAGGAGCCCACCACATCTATGATGATACCGGGTTTTGTCACAATTATCATCATAGAAGTGTCATATGTATGACAAAAAAAGTTTCGTTCGGCCCAAAATGTCACGGATGTGTCTTTTTTTTTGTAGTGAGAGGGGCCGGCCCCCTTCCCCCTTCTCCCTATAAATAGAGGGGTGAGGGGAGGGTTGCAGCACCACATCCAAGGCGCAGCCCCTCCCCTCCCCAACACCTCTCCTCCTCCGCGCGAGCTTGGCGAATCCCTGCCGAAGAACTACCACTCCATCACGACCACGCTGTCGTGCTGCTGTTGGAGCCATCTTCCTCAGCCTCTCCCTCCTCCTTGCTGGATCAAGGCGCAGGAGACGTAATTGGGCTGTACGTGTGTTGAACGCGGAGGTGCCATTGTTCAGCGCTAAGATCGGAATCCACCACGATCTGAATCGCTTTGAGTACGACTCCTTCATCCGCGTTCTTGCAATTCTTCCATCTCGTGATCTTAAAGGGTATGAAGATGCACTCCCCTCTCTCTTGTTGCTAGTTACTCCATAGATTGATCTTGGTGATGCATAGAAATTTTTTAATTTCTGCAATGATCCCTAACAAACTATTGGTGTTAAATCACATGGCGATGTGAACTAGATTATTGACTCTAGTGCAAGTGGGAGACTGAAGGAAATATGCCCTAGAGGCAATAATAAAGTTATTATTTATTTCCTTATTTCATGATAAATGTTTATTATTCATGCTAGAATTGTATTAACTGGAAACTTAGTACATGTGTGAATACATAGACAAAACATAGTGTCCCTAGTAAGCCTCTACTAGACTAGCTCGTTAATCAAAGATGGTTGTGTTTCCTAACCATAGACATGTTTTGTCATTTGATGAACGGGATCACATCATTAGGAGAATGATGTGATGGACATGACCCATCTGTTAGCTTAGCATTATGATCGTTACAGTTTCATTGCTACTGCTCTCTTCATGACTTATACATGTCCCTCACACTATGAGATTATGCAACTCCCGAATACCGGAGGAACACTTTGTGTGCTACCAAACGTCACAACGTAATTGGGTGATTATAAAGGTGCTCTACAGGTGTCTCCTAAGGTGTTTGTTGGGTTGGCATAGATCGAGATTAGGATTTGTCACTCTGTGTTTTGGAGAGGTATCTCTGGGCCCTCTCGGTAATGCTCATCACTATAAGACTTGCAAGCATTGTGACTAATGAGTTAGTTACGGGATGAAGTATTATGGAACGAGTAAAGAGACTTTCCGGTAACGAGATTGAACTAGGTATGATGATACCGACAGTCAAATCTCGGGAAGTAACATACCGATGACAAAGGGAACAACGTATGTTGTTATGCAGTTTGACCGATAAAGATCTTTGTAGAATATGTAGGAACCAATGTGAGCATCCATGTTCCGCTATAGGTTATTGACCGGAGATGTCTCTCGGTCATGTCAACATAGTTCTCAAACCCGTAGGGTTCGCACGCTTAACGTTCGATGACGATTGGTATTATGAGTTTATGTGATTTGATGTACCGAAGGTTGTTCGAAGTCCCGGATGAGATCACAGACATGATGAGGAGTCTCGAAATGGTCGATACATAACTTCCTTATTTCCGTATTGGACCATGTTGTTCGGACACCGGAAGTGTTCCGGATAGTTTCGGATAAAACCGGAGTGCCAGAGGGTTACCGGAACCCCCCCCCCCCGGGAAGTAATGGGCCTTAGTGGGCCTATAGGGGAGAGAGAGGGCCACACCAAGAGGTGGCCCCCCCTCCTCCCAAGGGGAGTTTTAATAGGAAAAGGGGAGGGGGCGTGGGCCCTCTTTCCCTCTCCCTCTCCCTCTCCTTCCTTCTCCTCCTAGTTGGACTAGGAAAGGGGGGAACCTACTCCTACTTGGAGTAGGATTCCCCCCTTGGGCGTGCCCCTTGTGGCCGGCCGGCCCCCTCCTCTCCTCCTTTATATACGGGCGAGGGGGCACCCCATAGACACACAAGTTGATATTTGGCCGTGTGTGGTGCCCCCTCCACAGTTTTCCACCTCGGTCATATCGTTGTAGTGCTTAGGCAAAGCCCTGCGCCGGTAAATTCATCATCACCGTCACCACACCGTCGTGCTGACAGAACTCTCCCTCAGCCTCAGCTGGATCTAGAGTTTGAGACACGTCATCGAGCTGAACGTGTGCAGATCACGGAGGTGTCGTGCATTTGGTACTTGATCGGTTGGATCACGAAGACGTTCGACTACATCAACTATGTTACTTAACGCTTCCACTTTTGGTCTACAAGGGTACGTGGACACACTCTCCCCTCTCGTTTCTATGCATCACCTAGATAGATCTTGCATGATCGTAGGATAATTTTTGAAATTATCGCGTTCCCCATCAGTACCCCAATTGCGAAGATGGCAACACAAAGCTCGGTACCACACTAGAATTGCTGCAGTGGAATGCGGAGAATGGTGTGACTGACAAAGGATTTGAGAAGCTTCTGAAAATATTGAAGAAGAAGCTTCCAAAGGATAACAAATTACTTGACAGTACGTACACAGCAAAGAAGGTTGTATGCCCTCTAGGATTGGAGGTGCAGAAGATACATGCATGCCCTAATGACTGCATCCTCTACCGTGGTGCGTACGAGGATTTGAACGCATGCCCGGTATGCGGTGCATTGTAGTATAAGATCAGTCGAGATGACCCTGGTGATGTTGACGACGAGCACCCCAGGAAGAGGGTTCCTGCCAAGGATATGTGGTATGCTCCTATAATACCACGTTTGAAACGTCTGTTCAGAAACAAAGAGCATGCCAAGTTGATGTGATGGCACAGAGAGGACCGTAAGAAAGACGGGAAGTTGAGAGCACCCGTTGACGGGTCGCAGTGGAGAAAAATCGAGAGAAAGTACTGGGAGGACTTTCTAGGTGATGCAAGGAACGTATGGCTTGGTTTAAGTGCGGATGGCATTAATCCTTTTGGGGAGCAAAGCATCAATCAAAACACCTAGCTTGTGACTCTATGTATCTATAACCTTCCTCCTTGGTTGTGCATGAAGCGGAAGTTCATTATGATGCCAGTTCTCATCCAAGGCCCTAAGCAACCCGGCAACGACATTGATGTGTACCTAAGGATATTAGTTGAAGAAATTTTACAGCTGTGGAATGGAAATGGTGTACATGTGTGGGATGAGCACAAACAACAGGAATTTGACCTACATGCGTTGCTGTTTGTAACCATCAATGATTGGCCTGCTCTCAGTAACCTTTCAGGACAGACAAACAAGGGATACCACGCATGCACGCACTGTTTAGATGACATTGACAGTATATACCTGGACAAATGCAGGAAGAATGTGTACCTGGGGCATCGTCGATTTCTTCCGAGCAATCATCAATGTCGAAAGAAAGCCAAGCATTTCAAAGGCGAGGCAGATCACCGGAAGAAGCCCGCCGTCTGTACTGGTGATCACATACTTGCTATGGTCAATGATTTACAAGTAATCTTTGGAAAGGGTCCCGGTGGACTATCTGTTCCAAATGACGCTGAGGGACGTGCGCCCATGTGGAAGAAGAAATCTATATTTTGGGACCTACCCTACCGAAAGACCTGGACGTCTGCTCTTCAATCGACATGATGCACGTGATGAACAATCTTTGCGTGAACCTTCTAGGCTTCTTGGGCATGTATGGGAAGACAAGAGATACAACGGAGGCACGGGAGGACCAGCAATGTGTGCACGAAAAAGACGGCAAGCCTACAAAGCAGTATGAAGGTCCTGCCAGCTACGCTCTTACCAAAGAAGAGAAGGAAATCTTCTTTGAATGCCTGCTCAGTATGAAGGTCCCATCTGGCTTCTCATCGAATATAAAGGTAATAATAAATATGCCAGAGAAAACGTTTCAGAACCTAAAGTCTCATGACTGCCACATGATTTTGACGCAACTGCTTCCGGTTGCATTGAGGGGGCTTTTATCGGAAAACGTTTGATTAGCCATTGTGAAGCTATGTTCATTCCTCAATGCAATCTCTCAGAAGGTGATCGATCTAGAAATCCTACCAAGGTTAAGGAGTGATGTGGCGCAATGTCTTGTTAGTTTCGAGCTTGTGTTTCCACCATCCTTCTTCAATATCATGACACACATCCTAGTTCATCTAGTCTACGAGATTGTCATTCTGGGCCCTGTATTTCTACACAATATGTTCCCCTCTGACAGGTTCACGGGGGTCCTAAAGAAATATGTTGGTAACCGCGCTAGGCCAGAAGGAAGCATCTCCATGGGCCATCAAACAGAGGATGTCATTGGGTTTTGTGTTGACTTCATTCCTGACCTTAAGAAGATTGGCCTCCCTCAATCGCGGTATGAGGGGAGACTGGCTGGAAAAGGCACGCTAGGAGGGGACTCAATAATATGTAGGGACGGACATTCTTGGTGTTAAGCACTGATAATCCCCAAGTGCAGGGAATCATCGTAGCAATTCCCAAAGGTGGAAGTGATAAGTATGGAGTGTCGAACCCACAAGGAGCTAAAGGCAAGATCAATATTCTCTCAAGTCCTATCTGCCGCTGATACGACTCTACGTACACCAAACGTTTGCTTCCAACTAGAAACGAGAAATAAAACTATGTTGTGGGTATGAAGAGGATAACTTTGTATGATATCAGAGAGCTAAAATGTAAAAGTAGGTGTTGTTATCATGAAGTTAGAATATATTACTAAATATTATAAAAAGCGAGTGTGGAATAATGAAGGGTCCATGTGCGGAATTATCATATGCAATTGTTAACAAGACTGGTAATCACTAATGCAATTTCATATGAGGGAGAGGCATAAGCTAACATACTTTCTCTTCTTGGATCATATGAACTTATGGTTGGAACTCTAGCAAGCATCCGCAACTACTAAAGATCATTAAGGTAAAACCCAACCATAGCATTAACATATCAAGTCCCCTTTATTCCCATACGCCGTGACCCACTTATCCGTGTTTATGCTTCTGTCACTCAAGCAACGCACATAATAAGTAAACCATGGACATATTGCAACACCCTACAGCGGGAATCCCTCACGCTTGCGCGACATGGAGGGCACAATAGGACAACACCAAAATAAAACATACACCTCATGCCAATCTAGATCATCAATAAACCCAAAGACAAAGGATATCTTCTCAAAACATCATAGGATGGCAACACATCATTGGATCATAATGTGTGGCATAAAGCACCATGTTCAAGTAGGAATTATAGTAGGTTGCGGGAGAGTGGACCGCATAAAAGAGATGAGGATGGTGATGATGATGGTGATGTTGATGAATACGATCACCGCTGCGATGATTCCCCTCCCGATGGCACTCCGGCGCCACCAAGAGAGAGGAGGAGAAGTTCTCCCCCTTGTGCTTCCTCCTCCATGGCCTCCCCTGGATGGGGAGAGGTTCCCCCTCTGGTCCTTGGCCTTCATGGCGATGATGGCCCCTCCGGGATCCTTCCCCATGGCCTCCGGTGGTGATGGCCACCTCCGGCAGGGTGCTAGAGAGGGCCAAGATTGATTTCTCGTGGCTACAGAGGCTTGCGGCGGTGGAACTTCCGATCTAGGTTATTTTTTGGAAGTTTGGGCATTTATAGGAGAGGTTGGCGTCGACGACAAGTCAGGGGGCCCCACGGGGAGTCCACGAGGCACAGGGGCATGACCCAAGGGTGAGCGCGCCCCCCACCCTCGTGGGCCCCATGGGATTCCCCTCCAGTAGATTTTTGTTCTAGTATTTTTTATATTTTCCACAAAAAATCTCCGTTGATTTTCAACACATTCCGAGAACTTATTTCTGCACAAAAACAACACCATGGTAGTTCTGCTGAAAACAACGTTGGTCCGGGTTAGTTATAATCAAATCATACCAAAATCATATAAAACTATTGTAAACATGGCATGAATACTTCATAAACTATAGATATGTTGGAGACGTATCAGCATCCCCAAGCTTAATTCTTGCTCATCCTCGAGTAGGTAAATGATAAAAGAAATAATTTATGAAGTGTGAATGCTAGAAAGTGCTTAAGTTTTATCAATGATAGTTTCAATCACTTTTTCTAGCATCATTATTATCATAACAGTAGCTCAACTCATGAAACTTCTCATGATCAAGTAACAATCTATTCACATGTTAAAGTATAGATCATAAACTTTCTTGAAACCTAACAAACCATGATCTTAGTCATCAAACAATTGCAATTCATCTTATTTTCAGGAAGGGTCTATGTAAGAGCTTTGATTTAGCAAACTCCACATACTCAACTATCATTTAATCTTTCACAATTGCTAATACTCATGTGATATTAATGGGTTAAAAGTTTCAGTCGGACACAGAGAAAGATAGGGGCTTATAGTTTCGCCTCCCAACCTTTTACTTCAAGGGTAATGTCAACAATAATAATTTATGAAAACCTACATCCAACTGGATATATGTATCTGGATCACTCCAACACAAAGTGCTTGCCAAAGGAAAAAGTGTAAAAAGGAAAGGTGATGATCACCATGACTGTTGTATAAGGGTAGAAGATAAAAGTAAAAGATAGGCCCTTCGCAGAGGGAAGTAGAGGTTGTCATGCGCTTTTATGGTTGGATGCACAAAACCTTAATGCAAAAGAACATCACTTTATATTTCCGCTTGCGATAAAGACATTTATCATGCAGTCCGTCGCTTTTATTTCTTCCCTATCACAAGTTCATATAAATCTTATTTTCTTCGCACTAATAGATCATACATATTTAAGGAGCAATTTTTATTGCATGCACAATGACAACTTACTTGAAGGATCTTATTCAATCCATATGTAGGTATGGTGAAATCTCATGGCAAAAACCGGTTTAAGGGATGTTTGGAAGCACAAGTAGTATCTCTACATGGTGCAAAGAATTTGGCTAGCATGAGAGGGAAAGGCAAGCTCAACATGTTGGATGATCCAAGACAATATAATGTTTCAGATATAGGAAAACATAACCCAGTAAGTTGTCTTCCTTGTCCAACATCAACCTTTTAGCATGTCATACTTCAATGAGTGCTCACAATTACAAAAGATGCCCAAGATAGTATATTTATATGTGAAATCTCTCTTCCTTCAATATTCTTTCATGAATTGTTCAAGTGACCAGTATTACGTTTGCTAACTTTCAATAAATTTTACCACCTATACTTATTATGTGTGAAGTCATTAATATCCATGGTATAAGCATATGAAATATACATATAAATTCAGATTTATGATATTCAATTCATTCAACCATTTACTCATAGGATATACATGAAGCACGTGAGTAAATGACAAACTACTCCAAAAGATATAAGTGAAGAACAAGAGTAGTCCAATAATTGACTAGCCATGGGAGGATTCTTTTTCATTCAAGATTTCAGATCCAATAATTTTATTCAAACATAAAGTAAAATTGAAAATACACTCCAAGCAAAACACATATCATGTGATGAATAAAAATATAGCTTCGAGTAAGGTATACCGATAGTTTTGAAGACGAAAGATGGGATGCCTTCCGGGGCATCCCCAAGCTTGGGAGCTTGAGTATTCTTTGAATATTACCTTGGGGTGCCTTGGGAATCCCCAAGCTTAGGTTCTTTCCACTCCTTATTCTCCTCATATAGATATCTCACTCAAAAGTTGAAAACTTCAATCACACAAAACTTAACGGACCTTCGTGAGATGGGTTAGTATGATAAAGAGTAAATCATTCACTTTCGTACTGTCAAAGACAAGATTCATAATTTTTCTCACATAATTCTTACTGTACCATATAATTTCTACAATTTATATTGAGCAATATAAGCCATAGGAAATAGAAAACAAGCAAACTATGCATTGGAAACAGAATCTGTCAGAAACAGAGCAGTCTGTAATGATCTGAACAACAACCATACTTATGCTACTCCAAAAATTATGAAATAAATTGGTGTACGTGAGTAATTTGTCTATTAATATTTTTCAAAAAGAATCAACTCAAAATCACCTTTCTGTAAAAAAATTACAACTAATCTCGTGAGCGCAAAGTTTCTGTTTTTTACAGCAAGATCACATTAACTTTCACCCAAGTCTTCCCAAAGGTCTTACTTGGCACTTTATTGAAACAAAAGCTATAAAACATGATTACTACAGTAGATTAATCATGTGAACACACAAAAACAGTAAGGGTAAATATTGGGTTGTCTCCCAACAAGCGCTTTTCTTTAATGTCTTTTAGCTAGGCATGATGATTTCAATGATGCTCACATAAAAGATAAGAATTGAAACATAAAGAGAGCATCATGAAGAATATGACTAGCACATTTAAACTTAACCCACTTCCTATGCCTAGGTATTTTGTGATCACACAATTTATAGGAACAAGAATCAACTACCATAGGAAGGCAAAACAAGTATAACTTCAAAAACTTCAGGCACATATAGAGGAAACTTGATATTATCGTAACTCCTACAAGCATATATTCCTCCCTCATAATAATTTTCAGTAGCATCATGAATGAGTTCAACAATAAAACCATCACATAAATCATTCTTTTCATGATCTACAAGCATATAAATTTTTCTACTCTCCACATAAGTAAAATTCTTCTCATTCGGAATAGTGGGAGAAAACTCAACAAAGTAACTATCATGCGAGGCATAATCCAATTGAAAATTAAAATCATGATGACAAGTTTCATGGTTAACATTATTATTTATAGCATGCATGTCACCACAATAATCATCATCGATAGCAACTTTGTTTTCATAATCAATTGGAACCTCTTCCAAAATAGTGGAATCATTACTAACTAAAGTTGACACTCTTCCAAATCCACTTTCATAAATATCACACTAAGATTCAACACCCTCCAAAATAGTGGGATCACTAATTCCTAAAGTTGACACTCTTCCAAACCCACTTTAGATGATAGTATTATTCATACTCCAAAAGATATAAGTGAAGTTAATGGAGCATTCTACAATTAATATAGACTAACCAATATCCAAGCTCAAAATATATAAGTGAAGCACACGAAGCATTCTATAAAACCATACTCAAAAGATTTAAGTGAAGCACAAAGAGCATTCTATAAAGTCATACTTAAAAGATTTAAGTGAAGCACATGAAGCATTCTATAAATCAATGAAGGGCTATCTCATACTAGCATGGTTCTTAAATAAAATAAAAACACAAATGACACAAATCATGTGAACAAAACAAAAACCGAGGTATACCGATAATTGTTGAAGAAGAAAGATGGGATGCCAACCGGGGCATCCCCAAGCTTAGATGCTTGAGTATTCTTGAAATATTTACTTGGGCTGCCGAGGGCATTCCCAAGCTTGAACCCTTGTCTCTCTTTATTCTTCTCGCATCGGTGACTCCTCCTTCTTCGAACACTTCATCCACACAAAACTTAACAAAAACTTGTGACATCCGTTAGTATAATAAAGCAAATCTCTATCTTTAGATACTGTTGCAAAATCATTCCAATTTCATATTATCACTATACCTACTGTATTCCAACTTCATCATGGTTCATACCCCCCGATACTACCAATGGATTCATCAAAATAAGAGAACAACACATAGAAAACAGAATCTGTCAAAAACGTGACAGTTTGTAGTAATCTGGAAATTTAGTAAACTTCTACAATTTCAAAAATTCTAAATAAAATATGAAAATTTAAAACATTTTTACAGAAGTAATGTGCAAAAACTTTCAGACCCATTTGACTTTCCAGTGAAAAATGTAAATTCACGCGCTACAGCCAAAGTTTCTGTTTTTGTACTACACATAGTAAACAAGCAATCTAATCATCCTAAAACTAAAGCTTCGAACATTATTTTTATAATACAATGGATATATACAAGGGGAAAATTATTTACAGAGAAAATTCCATGAAATTTTTACATTGTTTCCATGAGCATGAACACAAGTGCTCAAGGTCAACCCTCACTTCTTCAATGCATAACTTTCCAATCACTTCTCTTTTTGAAAAACTTTTTTAGGCATATGAGGCAAGTGCATATTTTTGTATTTTCATTTTTTGCATTCTAAACAAAAAAAAGGAAAACAAAAACTACTTAGTGAAGAAAGCAAACAAGCACACACGAGAATATCAACCCCATGCTATTGCTCCCCGGCAACGGCGACAGAAAAGAGCTTGATAATCCCCAAGTGCAGGGAATCATCGTAGCAATTCCCAAAGGTGGAAGTGATAAGTATGGAGTATCAAACCCACAAGGAGCTAAAGGCAAGATCAATATTCTCTCAAGTCCTATCTGCCACTGATACGAGTCTACGTACACTGAACGTTTGCTTCCAACTAGAAACGAGAAATAAAACTATGTTGTGGGTATGAAGAGGATAACTTTGTATGATATCGGAGAGATAAAAAATAAAAGTAGGTGATGTTATCATGAAGTTAGAATATATTTCTAAATATTATAAATAGCGAGTGTGGAATAATGATGGGTCGGTGTGCGGAATTATCCTAGGCAATTGTTAACAAGACCGGTAATCACTATTGCAATTTCATATGAGGGAGAGGCATAAGCTAACATACTTTCTCTTCTTGGATCATATGCACTTATGATTGGAACTCTATCAAGCATCTGCAACTACTAAAGATCATTAAGGTAAAGCCCAACCATAGCATTAACATATCAAGTCCCCTTTATTCCCATACTCCGTGGCCCACTTATCCGTGTTTATGCTTCTGTCACTCAAGCAACACACACAATAAGTAAACCATGGACATATTGCAACACCCTACAGTGGGAATCCCTCACGCTTGCACAACACAGAAGGCACAATAGGACAGCACCAAAATAAAACATACGACTCATGCCAATATAGATCATCAATCAACCCAAAGACAAAGGATATCTACTCAAAACATCATAGGATGGCAACACATCATTGGATCATAATATGTGGCATAAAGCACCATGTTCAACTAGGGATTAGAACGGGTTGCAGGAGAGTGGACCGCGTAAAAGAGATGAGGATGGTGATGATGATGGTGATGTTGATGAAGACGATCACCGCGGCGATGATTCCCCTCCCGATGGCACTCCGGCGCCACCGAGAGAGAGGAGGAGAGGTTCCCCCCTTGTGCTTCCTCCTTCATGGCCTCCCCTTGGATGGGGAGAGGTTCCCCATCGAGTCCTTGGCCTTCATGGCGATGATGGCCCCTCCAGGATCCTTCCCCATGGCCTCCGGTGATGATGGCCCCCTCCGGCAAGCTGCCAGAGAGGGCCTAGATTGATTTCTCATGGCTACAAAGGCTTGCGGTGGCGGAACTTCCGATCTAGGTTATTTTTTGGAAGTTTGGGCATTTATAGGAGAGGTTGGCATTGAGGACAACTCAGGGGGCCCCACGGGGAGTCCACGTGGCATAGGGGCACGCCCCCCACCCTCGTGGGCCCCATAGGACTACCCTCAGGTAGATTTTCGTTCCAGTATTTTTTATATTTTCCACAAAAAATCTCCGTTGATTTTCAGCACATTTCGAGAACTTTTATTTCTGCACAAAAACAACACCACGGTAGTTCTGCTGAAAACAACGTCAATCCGGGTTAGTTCTAATCAAATCATACCAAAAACATATAAAACTATTATAAACATGGCATGAATACTTCATAAATTATAGATACGTTGGAGACGTATCAAGCACACTACACAGTTCTACAGAATTCTACCTTGGTCACCCTGTACGTCGATGAACACAAGAACATTCTGCGCTCCAAACACCCGGAGCAGTGTGACGACTGGATTACATGTGAACTTATCAGGACTTTCGGCAGTTGGTTGGAAACACGTCTCAGGGGTGACAACATTGTTTCTGATGAGCTGTACTCATTTGCCAGGGGACCATCTTCGACTGTATTGACTTACAAAGGGTACGAGATAAATGGGAATACATTTTACACGATTGCCCAAGATCAAAAGAGCACCAACCAAAACATCGATGTCCGCTTTCATGCAACAACCAAGAGGAGAAAGGACACATATTATGGTTACATAGTGGACATATGGGAACTTGACTATGGACATGATTTTAAGGTCCCTTTGTTTCACTGCAAATGGGTCAATCTGTTAGGAGGCGAGGTACAGGTAGACCCACAGTACAGAATGACAACAATGGATCTGAACAATCTTGGGTACACAGACGAACCATTCGTCCTAGCTAATGATGTGGCGTAGGTTTTGTATGTGAAGGACATGTCTACCAAACCGAGAAAAAGAAAAGATAAGGAAGCGAATACATCATACGATGAGCCAAAGCGCCACATAGTTCTTTCAAGAAAAAGAGACATCGTGGGATTGGAGGGCAAGACAAACATGTCTGAAGATTATGAAAAATTTCATGAAATTCCTCCCTTCAAAGCCAAGGCTGACCCAAGAACCCTATTAAACGATGAAGAATATCCATGGTTACGGCGCAGTAAGCAAAGGACGCAAGCAAAGAAAAAGTGAAGACTTTCTCTCCACAACTATTATGATGATGTCTTTGATCTAGAATATCACTGAAGTTACGTGTGAAGAAATGAAATGCCTTTTGTAACAGATTAGTTCTCGTCTGAAACCATCATACTTCGAAAGAGATTGTCCGTTTTGTACACGAAGTGCATCCAATTTTTGTCGTAACCCTCTCAACTTTTTATAACATGCTATGTGGGTGAAATGATGATACCATGCCAACTTTCAACCTTTTCAGAGTTCATTTGTAGTGCTTTTCAATTTTAGGGTCATTTAGCTTAAAAAGTTAGTAAATGCATAAAAATACCAAATGAAGTCAGAAAGGGTTGAAAATTGATGATGTGGCTTTGAATGGTGCATTTTAAACACACAAAAATTCTAGAGTTCAAATAAGTTCAAAAAATGAAATGTAAGAGATGAGTTTTCGTTTGAAACCCTGATACTTCGAAAAAGATTGCCCATTTTGTACATGAAGTGCATCCAATTTTTGTCGTAACCCTCTCAACTTTCTAGCACATGCTATGTGGGTGAAATGATGATACCATGCCAACTTTCAACCTTTTCAGAGTTCATTTCTAGTGCTTTTCAATTTCAGGGTCATTTAGCTTAAAAAATCAGTAAATGCATGAAAATACCAAATGAAGTCAGAAAGGGTTGAATATTGATGATGTGGCTTTGAATGGTGCATTTTGAACACACAAAAAGTCTGGAGTTCAAATAAGTTCAAAAAAATGAATTCCCTTTGCAAAGATGAGTTTTCGTCCAAAACCCTGATACTTCGAAAGCGATTGACCACTTTGTACATGAAGTGCATCCAGTTTTTGTCGTAACCCAACTCTTTAGAACGTGCTATGTGGGTGAAATGATGATACCATGCCAACTTT
This sequence comes from Triticum dicoccoides, assembly GCF_002162155.2. Taxonomy (NCBI): domain Eukaryota; kingdom Viridiplantae; phylum Streptophyta; class Magnoliopsida; order Poales; family Poaceae; genus Triticum; species Triticum dicoccoides. Next base: position 553,817,303 of record NC_041385.1, read on the forward strand.
CAACCTCTTCAGAGTTCATTTGAAGTGCTTTTCAATTTCAGGGTAATTTAGCTCAAAAAATGAACTATAGCAAAAATAATGAACTAGAAAACTTTTATTAAACTCTAATAGCAAAAATAATGAACTAGAAAACTTTTATGAAACTCTAATAGCAGAAAGAATGAACTAGAAAACTTTAATGAAACTCTAATAGCAAAAAGAATGAACTAGAAAACTTTAATGAAACTCTAATAGCAAAAGGAATCAACTAAAAAGATTTTATAAACCTCTAGTATTTTTGAAACTAAAATTATATAAAATTTATGCAACTAATTATCAAAGTATTTTTTGTTCAAAACATTAATAGCAAAAAGAATTTTCATAAAGAACTTTTTCTTAGAAACTTCAATAACAAACTAAAATAAAAAAAATCTATTTTTATTAAAACAGACATTTAAAATAACCTAAAAATTACCAAATTGAATATAATGATAAAACAAAGTAATATTAAGTAGTAGGAAAAAGAATCACTCAAAAATCTATTTTTATAGTAAAGTTATTCACAAACTAGTGATTCACACAAATTTAAAAGAATTCAAATTTAAACTATTCAAATTTCAAAACTAATGGCACTAACAGAAAGTTTATAATTTTTGTGACATAAAAGCAAAAAGAATCACTGAAAAACTGTAAGTATTTAGCTGTAAGTAGAAACAAAAAAAGAAAACAAAAAAGAAAACAAAAAAATGTTGCCTATTGGGCCACCACGGCCTAAATACGACTAGAAACCCAGGATTGAGGCCCGCAGCAGGCAGAGTAGGCCCACATGCATAGCAGTGTGAGATTAGGCCCATAGGCCTGCAGTTCAGAAGAGTTCGAGAGAGATGGTGCAGCCATGCTTATAAGCAAGTGTCGAAGCCTCTTAGCTAGTGAGGTGGGACTAAACATCCAACCGCGCCGCAGCTGTGCCAGACGTAGGCCTTTGGTCCGTGTTGGTGCCACGAACCGGGACCAATGCACCCCTTTGATCTCGGTTTGTGGCACCAACCGAGACCAATGCCCACCTCTGGTCCCAGTTCGTGCCACCAACCGTGACCAAAGGTCTCTGCTTTTCGCCCTTTGGGCTGCTAAAAAGAGACCTTTGGTCCTGGTTGGTGGCACAAACCGGGACCAAAGGTGGCATTGGTCCCTGTTGATGCCACGAACCAGGACCAATGCTTCATGTATATAAGAAACACTTGTGAAAAATTTCATTTTCATCTCGCAGTCCCCCCCCTACGATGTTGACCTCCTCGACGCCACCAAGTCTACCCCGACACTGTCGCCCTTGCCCCTGGTCCGCCCCCGAGCCCACGTTGACGCTGTCCGCCACCTATGCCGTAGCCGTCTGGCGCCCCGGAGCGCGCCCGGCCACGCCCCTGTGCCCCGGCCCGCCCCCGTCGTCGCCATCATCATAGGCTCCCTCGCACGCTGCCCCCACCGTCGCCCTCGCCAGCCGACGCCATCGCCGGCACCCTCGCGTGCCGCCCCCGCCCTCGCCCTCACTAGCCGACGTCATCCGCAGCCCCCGGACGCGCCCGGCTGATGACCCATAAGTATAGGGGATCTATCGTAGTCCTTTCGATAAGTAAGAGTGTTGAACCCAACGAGGAGCAGAAGGAAATGACAAGCGGTTTTCAGTAAGGTATTCTCTGCAAGCACTGAAATTGTAGGTAATAGATAGTTTTGTGATAAGATAAATTGTAACGGGTAACAAGCAATGAAAGTAAATAAGGTGCAGCAAGGTGGCCCAATCCTTTTTGTAGCAAAGGACAAGGCTGGACAATTTCTTATAATGAGAAAAGCGCTCCCGAGGACACATGGGAATTATAGTCAAGCTAGTTTCATCACGCTCATATGATTCGCGTTCGGTACATTGATAATTTGATATGTGGGTGGACCGGTGCTTGGGTACTGCCCTTACTTAGACAAGCATCCCACTTATGATTAACCCCTATTGCAAGCATCCGCAACTACAAAAGAAGTATTAAGGTAAACCTAACCATAGCATGAAACATATGGATCCAAATCAGCCCCTTACGAAGCAACGCATAAACTAGGGTTTAAGCTTCTGTCACTCTAGCAACCCATCATCTACTTATTACTTCCCAATGCCTTCCTCTAGGCCCAAATAATGGTGAAGTGTCATGTAGTCGACGTTCACATAACACCACTAGAGGAAGGACAACATACATCTCATCAAAATATTGAACGAATGCCAAATTTACATGACTACTAATAGCAAGACTTAACCCATGTCCTCAGGAACAAATGTAACTACTCACAAAGCATATTCATGTTCATAATCAGAGGGGTATTAATATGCATTAAGGATCTGAACATATGATCTTCCACCAAGTAAACCAATTAGCATCAACTACAAGGAGTAATCAACACTACTAGCAACCCATAGGTACCAATTTGTGGTTTTGATACAAGATTGGACACAAGAGATGAACTAGGGTTTGGAGAGGAGATGGTGTTGGTGATGATGCTGATGGAGATTGACCCTCTCCCGATGAGAGGATCGTTGGTGATGATGATGGTGATGATTTCCCCCTCCCGGAGGGAAGTGTCCCCGGCAGAACAGTTCTGCCAGAGCCCTAGATTGGTTCCGCCATCGTTCCGCCTCGTGGAGGCGGAGTTTCGTCTCGTGAGCTTCCTTATGATTTTTTCCAGGACAAAAGACCTCATATAGGAAAAGATGGGCACCGGAGGGCCACCAGGGGGCCCAGGAGACAGGGCGCGCCCTGTAGGGGGGCACCCCCCACCCTCCTAGCCAGGGTGTGGGCCCCCTAAGGTACTTTCTTTGCCCAATAATTCTTATTACTTCCAAAAATGACTTTCGTGGAGTTGCGGGACTTTGGGAGCTGTGCAGAATAGGTTTCCAATGTTTGCTCCTTTTCCAGCCAGAATCCTAGCTGCCGGCATTCCCCCTCTTCGTGGTAAACCTTGCAAAATAAGAGAGAATAGCCATGAGTATTGTGACATAACGTGTAATAACAGCCCATAATGCAATAAATATTGATATAAAAGCATGATGCAAAATGGACGTATCAACTCCCCCAAGCTTAGACCTTGCTTGTCCTCAAGCGGAAGCCGAAATAAAAAAATATGACCACATGTGTAGAGATAGAGGTGTCGATCAAAAAGTAAAATACGGACATGAGGGCATCATGATCATTCTCATAACAGCAACATATATACATTTTGTCATATGATTTCTTATGCTCAAGTAACATTCTATTCACAATATCAAGTATGGAACATAAACTTTATTGGGAACTAACAAACTATAATCTCAGTCATTGAAGTAATTGCAATTTATCATAACATCCAAAAGAGTCAAGAATAGAGCTTTTCAGCAAGTCCACATACTCAACTATCATATAGCCTTCTACAATTTCTAACACTCACGAAATACTTATGGTTATGGAGTTTTAATCGGACACTGAGAAAGATAGGGGCTTATAATGTTGGCTCCCAACGTTTCACCTCAAGGGTAATGTCAACAATAATAGTTCATGCTAATGAACACCCAATTGGATATAAATATCAGGATCTTTCCAACACGAGGTGCTTGCCAAAGGATAAAATGAAAAAGGGAAAGGTGGAGATCACCTTGACTCTTGCATTAAGTAAAAGACATAAAGTAAAAGATAGGCCCTTCACAGAGGGAAGCAGAGGTTGTCATGCACTTTTAGGGTTGGATACACAAAATCTTAATGCAAAAGAACGTCACTTTATATTGCCACTTGTGTATGGACCTTTATTATGCAGTCCATCGCTTTTATTGCTTCCATAACAAGATCGTATAAAGTTTATTTTCTCCGCACTACTAAGTCATGCATATTTAGAAAGCAATTTTTATTGCTTGCACCGATGACAACTTACTTGAAGGATCTTACTCAATCCATAGGTAGATATGGTGGACTCTCATTGCAAAACTGGGTTTAAGGATATTTGGAAGCACGAGTAGTATCTCTACTTGGTGCTAGTAATTTGTCTAGCATGAGGGGGAAAGGCAAGCTCAACATGTTAAGAAGATCCATGACAATATACTTTAACTGGAATGCGAGAAAACATAAACCATTACATTGTCTTCCTTGTCCAACGTCAACTCTTTAGCATGTCATACTTTAATGAGTGCTCACAATCATAAAATATGTCCAAGATAGTATATTTATATGTGAAAACCTCTCTCTCCTTATTACTTCCTATTAGTTGCAACGATGACCAAAACTATGTTTATCAACTCTCAACAACTTTTAAGCCTCATACTTTCTATGTGTGAAGTCGTCACTATCCATAAGATCAATATGAACTCTTTTATTCTTTCTATTTTTCTCAAGATCATAGCAAGATAGCAAAGCCGTTGACTCAACACTAATCTTTATTATAGATAACTCACAGACTCGATTACATAGAGAGATCACAAAGCAAAACTCAAAACTAATTCATACCAAAGCTTCAATCTACTAGATCAAGATACTACTAAAAGGATCGAACTAAGTAAAACGGTAAAGATAGGAGTGTGATGGTGATACGATACCGGGGCACTTCCCCAAGCTTGGCAGTTGCCAAGGGAAGTGCCCATACCCATGTGATTATGTCTTCGAAGATGGTGAGGTAGGAATTGTCGATGATGTAGGCTTGTCGTCCATATTCCAAGGCATTGGTTCACCATCATAGAAGGATGATCGAGTCTCCGGGATCCTTAAATCTTTAGCCAAACTCATCCTTTTGAATCTATATTCATACTCACAGTTTTGGTTTTGCAGGTCATAGATCTGAGCTTGGAGGTGCTCGATTTTCTCTTGAAGCTTGAAGATGGTCTCTCCAATGATCTTGGCATCCAGCTTATGGCTACTGGTAAACTCCATGATCATCATCTGGTTGGCGTTGAGTCCACGCTCCACCATCCCTTGACACTTGAAAACTTGCTGATCCATGGCCTCGAGCTTTGTCTCCATGCTTCCGGTACGCCTTGGTCCCTCCGGATCGCGGATGTGCAGCACCCCCTCACGCATCTCAATGGTTTGAGGGTGTTGCAGCACCTCCACGAGATAGGGGTTGATAACCCTCTCGAAAAACTTGTCCTTGGGAGCGCTTGGAGACGTCATGATGCTCTAGATCTATCAGAAAAATAGCTCGAAACAAAGACAGAAGATTTTTGCGTGATACGGTGGTCAAAACTTTCGGGAGATTATATAATGAACTTTTACCAACCAAAACATGATACGTGCAAGAAAACGGAGTCCGGGGGGGCACACGAGGTGTCCACGAGATAGGGGGCGCGCCCTATAGGGGGGGCGCCCTCCACCCTCGTGGATGCCTCGTGTCCCTCTCAGACTACTTCTTTCTTCCTAAAATTCTTAAATATTCCAAAACGGAGAAAACTTGCCATTAGAACTGTTTTGGAGTCGGTTTACTTACCGTACCACATACCTATTCCTTTTCGGAGTCTGGAACATTCTAAAAAGTGTCTCTTATGTATTCCTCAGGGGTTACGGTTTCAATAATATTAGTTTCAACATTAATGGGGTTACCTGAGATATAATGTTTGATTCTTTAACCGTTCACCACCCTCGGACTTGTGCCTTCGAAGTTGTTGATTTTTATGGCACCGGAACGATAGACCTCCTCGATAACGTAAGGACCTTCCCACTTAGAGAGAAGTTTTCCTGCAAAAAATCTTAAACGAGAGTTGAATATCAACACATAATCACCTACGTTATATTCTCTCTTTTGTATCCTTTTGTCATGCCATCTTTTAACTTTTTATTTAAATAGTTGGGCATTCTCATATGCTTGGGTTCTCCCTTCATCAATTGAGCTAATGTCAAATAAACTCTTCTCACTGGCAAGTTTGAAATCATAGTTGAGCTCTTTAATGGCCCAATATGCCTAATGTTCAAGTTCAAGAGGTAAGTGACATGCTTTTCCATAAACCATCTTATACGGAGACATAACCATAGGATTTTTATAAGCAGTTCTATAGGCCCATAGTGCATCATCAAGTTTCTTGGACCAATTCTTTCTAGATCTATTAACAGTCTTTTGCAAAATTAATTTGAGCTCTCTATTGCTCAACTCTACTTGCCCACTAGACTGTGGGTGATAAGGAGATGTGATTCTATGATTAACATCATACTTAGCAAGCATTTTACGGAAAGCACCATGAATAAAATGTGAACCGCCATCAGTCATAAGATATCTAGGTACTCCAAACCTCAGAAAAATAACTTCTTTAAGCATCTTAATAGAGGTGTTATGATCAGCGCTACTAGTTGGAATAGCTTCTACCCACTTAGTAAGGTAATCAACAGAAACTAAAATATGTGTATATCCATTAGAGGCAGGAAAAGGTCCCATATACTCAAAGCCCCAAACATCAAATGGTTCAATAACAAGAGAATAATTCATAGGCATTTCTTGACGTCTACTAATATTACCAATTCTTTGACATTCATCACAAGAAAAAACAAACTTACGGGCATCTTTGAAGAGAGTAGGCCAATAAAAACCGGATTGCAATACCTTATGTGCAGTTCTGTCTCCAGCGTGGTGTCCTCCATATGATTCAGGGTGACACTTGCGTAGGATCTATTCCTGTTCATGCTCAGGTACACAACGTCTAATAGCACCATGTACTCCTTCTTTATAAAGGTGTGGGTCATCCCAGAACTAATGTCTTAAATCATAGAAGAACTTTTTCTTTTGTTGGTATTGAAACTAGGTGGTATAAATTTAGCAACAATGTAATTAGCATAATCAGCATACCAAGGAGCAGTACGAGAAGCATTAATGACTGCTAACTATTCATCAGGAAAGCTATCATTAATAGGTAGTGGGTTATCAAGTACATTCTCTAGTCTAGACAAGTTATCCGCAATGGGGTTCTCAGCTCCCTTTCTATCAATAGTATGCAAATCAAATTCTTGAAGCAAGAGAACCCATCTAATAAGTCTAGGTTTAGCATCTTTCTTTTCCATAAGATATTTAATAGTAGCATGATCAGTGTGAATAGTAACTTTAGAATCAACAATGTAAGGTCTGAACTTATCACATGCAAATACAACTGCTAAGAATTCTTTTTTGGTAGTAGCATAATTTCTTTGGGCAGCATCAAGAGTCTTACTAGCATACTGAATAACATTTAATTTCTTATCAACTCTTTGCCCTAGAACAGCACCTACATCATAATCACTAGCATCACACATAATTTCAAAGGGTAAGTTCCAATCAGGTGGCTGAACAACAGGTGCAGTGATCAAGGATTTCTTAAGTACTTCAAATGCTTCTACACAATCATCATCAAAGACAAAAGGAATATCTTTTTTCAATAAATTGGTCAGAGGCCTAGAGATTTTAGAAAAGTCCTTAATAAACCTCCTATAAAAACCGGCATGACCAAGGAAACTTCTTATACCTTTAATGTCCTTGGGACATGGCATCTTTTCAATAGCATCAACTTTAGCTTTATCAACTTCAATACCTCTTTCAAAAAATTTATGCCCCAAGACAATGCCTTCATTAACCATAAAGTGACACTTTTCCCAATTTAGGACGAGACTAGTGTCTTCACATCTCTGCAAAACTCGATCAAGGTTGCTCAAGCAACCATCAAAAGAGGATCCATAGACGGAGAAGTCATCCATGAATACCTCACAAATCTTTTCACAAAAGTCAGAGAATATAGCCATCATGCATCTTTGAAAGGTAGCAGGTGCATTACATAAACCAAAAGGCATACGTCTATAAGGAAAAGTACCGAACGGGCAAGTAAAAGTAGTTTTTCATTGATCCTTCGCTGACACAGGTATTTGAGAGAACCTAGAATAACCATCCAGAAAGCAAAAAATGTGTGTGTTTGGATAGTCTTTCTAGCATTTGATCAATAAAAGGTAAAGGGTAATGATCTTTCTTAGTAGCTTTATTTAATTTACGGAAATCAATTACCATCCTATAACCTGTAATAATTCTTTGCGGAATCAATTCATCTTTATCATTTGGAACAACAGTAATACCTCCCTTTTTAGGGACACAATGGACAGGGCTAACCCATTCACTATCAGCGACGGGATAAGTTATACCTGCCTCAAGGACCTTTAGTATCTCCTTTCTTACCACTTCTTTCACCTTAGGGTTCAATCGTCGTTGAGGATCTCTAACTGGTTTGGCATCGTCCTCCAAACTAATTTTGTGTTGACATAACATGGGGCTAATGCCCTTGAGATCATCCAGAGTATATCCAATAGCAGCACGGTGCTTCTTCAGAGTTTTCAATAATCTTTCCTCTTCCTGCTCTGAAAGGTTAGCACTAATAATAACAGGATATATTTTCTTTTCATCAAGATAAGCATATTTAAGATTATCAGGTAATGGTTTTAGCTCAAACACGGGATCACCCTTGGGTGGAGGAGGATCCCCTAAGATTTCAACAGGTAAGTTGTGTTTCAGAATAGGTTCATGTTGAAGGAACACTTTATCTATTTCCCTTCTTTCCTTCATAAACATATAATTTTCATGGTCTAGCAAATATTGTTCTAGCGGATTAGTAGGAGGTACGGCAATAGAAGCAAGACCAATTATTTCATCTTTACTAGGTGATTCTCTATCACGAGGCTGTCTACAAAATTTAGCAAAATTAAACTCATGAGTCATATCATCCAAGCCAATCGTGACAACATCCTTTTCACAATCAAGCTTAGCATTAACAGTGTTCAAGAAGGGTCTACCAAATATGATGGGACAAATGTCATCTTGTGGGGAACCAAGAACAAGAAAATCAGCAGGGTATTTGACCTTCCCACACAAGGCTTCAATATCTCTAACAATCCCAAAAGATCTAACAGTATCTCTATTGGCAAGCTTAATTGTAACATCAATATCTTCTAACTCAGCAGGTGCAATATCATGCATAATCTCTTTATATAAGTCATAGGGTATTGCACTAGCACTAGCACCCATATCACACAAGCCATGATAACAATGATCTCCTATTTTAACAGAAATAACAGGCATGCCTACAACAAGTCTATGTATCTTAGCAACGGGTCTAGCAATATTAGCAGCCTGTTCACAGAAGTAAATAACATGCCCATCTAAATTAACATCCAAGAGATATTTAACCATAGCAATACTAGGTTCAACTTTAATTTGCTCAGGAGGTGTATAAGTTCCAGTATTACTCTTACGAACGACAGTTGAAGCTTTAGCATGATTCTTTATCCTAACAGGAAAAGGTGGTTTCTCAACATAAGTAGTAGGAACAATAAGATCATTATAAGTGATAGTCTTTTCTTCAACTATAATAGGTGCAACTACTTTTACTTCAATGGGAGGATTATATTTAAACCACTTCTCCTTAGGGAGATCAACGTGAGCAACAAAAGATTCACAGAAAGAAGCTACTATCTCAGAGTCAACTCCATATTTAGCGCTAAATCCTCGAAAAGCATCGGTATCCATAAAAGATTTAACACAATCAAACTTAGGTGTTATACCTGACTCCTTACCATCGTTGTAACCCCAATCTTTAGAGTTGCATTTAATTCTTTCCAATAATTCCCACTTAAATTCAGTAGTCTTCAGCATATAAGAACCAGCACAGGAAGTATCAAGCATGGTGCGATCATTGAGAGAAAGCCGAGCATAAAAATTTTGAATAATCATTTCTCTTGAGAGCTCATGATTGGGGCATGAATATAACATTGACTTAAGCCTCCCCCAACCTTGAGCGATGCTTTCTCCTTCGCGAGGCCAGAAATTATATATGTAATTACGATCATGGTGAACAAGATGCATAGGGTAGAACTTCTGGTGAAATTCCAACTTCAATCGTTTATAGTTCCAGGATTCCGTATCATCACATAGCATATACCATGTCAATGCATCTCCCTTCAAAGATAAAGGGAATACCTTCCTCTTAACAACATTATCAGGGATACCTGCAAGCTTAATAATCCACAAACTTCATCCACAAAGATAAGGTGTAAACCGGGATGCAATGTTCCATCTCCTGCAAAAGGATTAGCTAGCAGTTTCTCTATCATACCCGAAGGAATTTCAAAGTAAACATTTTCAATAGGTTCAGTATGTTGAGGAGCAACTCTTTTCTCTACTGGTCGGGGCGAAGATGCCCCAAACAAGCCCCTCAAAGGATTACTTTCCATAGTAACAAGTGATAGAAAATTTCAGCACACTATATAAATGTTTCCTTACAAAGTTCCACTCACCAAAGGCGCTTCACTCCCCGGCAACGGCGCCAGAAAAGAGTCTTGGTGACCCACAAGTATAGGGGATCTATCATAGTCCTTTCGATAAGTAAGAGTGTCGAACCCAACGAGGAGCAGAAGGAAATGACAAGCGGTTTTCAGTAAGGTATTCTCTGCAAGCACTGAAATTGTAGGTAATAGATATTTTTGTGATAAGATAAATTGTAACAGGTAACAAGCAATGAAAGTAAATAAGGTGAAGCAAGGTGGCACAATCCATTTTGTAGCAAAGGACAAGCCTGGACAATTTCTTATAATGAGAAAAGCGCTCCCGAGGACACATGGGAATTATCGTCAAGCTAGTTTCATCATGCTCACATGATTCGCGTTCGGTACTTTGATAATTTGATATGTGGGTGGACCGGTGCTTGGGTACTGTCCTTACTTGGACAAGCATCCCACTTATGATTAACCCCTACTGCAAGCATCCGCAACTACAAGAGAAGTATTAAGGTAAACCTAACCATAGCATGAAACATATGGATCCAAATCAGCCCCTTACAAAGCAACGCATAAACTAGGGTTTAAGCTTCTGTCACTCTAGCAACCCATCATCTACTTATTACTTCCCAATGCCTTCCTCTAGGCCCAAATAATGGTGAAGTGGCATGTAGTCGATGTTCACATAACACCACTAGAGGAAAGACAACATACATCTCCTCAAAATATCCAACGAGTACCAAATTCACATGACTAGTAATAGCAAGACTTAACCCATGTCCTCAGGAACAAATGTAAATACTCACAAAGCATATTCATGTTCATAATCAGAGGGGTATTAATATGCATTAAGGATCTGAACATATGATCTTCTACCAAGTAAACCAATTAGCATCAACTACAAGGAGTATTCAACACTACTAGCAACCCATAGGTACCAATTTGTGGTTTTGATACAAGATTGGATACAAGAGATGAACTAGGGTTTGGAGAGGAGATGGTGTTGGTAAAGATGTTGATGGAGATTGACCCCCTCCCAGTGAGAGGATCGTTGGTGATGATGATGGTGATGATTTCCCCCTCCCGGAGGGAAGTGTCCCCGGCAGAACAGCTCTACCAGATCCCTAGATTGGTTTCGCCAAGGTTCCGCCTCGTGGCGGCGGAGTTTCGTCTCGTGAGCTTCCTTATGATTTTTTTCTAGGAAAAAAGACCTCATATAGGAGAAGATGGGAACTGGAGGGCCACCAGGGGGCCTAGGAGACAGGGGCGCGCCCTGTAGGGGGGGGGCGCCCCCCACCCTCCTGGCCAGGGTGTGGGCCCCCTGAGGTACTTTCTTTGCCCAATAATTCTTATTAATTCCAAAAATTACTTTCGTGGAGTTGCGGGACTTTGGGAGCTGTGCAGAATAGGTTTCCAATGTTTGCTCCTTTTCCGGCCAGAATCCCAGCTGCCGGCATTCCCCCTCTTCATGGTAAACCTTGCAAAATAAGAGAGAATAGCCATGAGTATTGTGACATAACGTGTAATAACAGCCCGTAATGCAATAAATATTGATATAAAAGCATGATGCAAAATGGACGTATCATCGGCCACGCCCTAGCCCTGGCCCGCCCCCACCGTCGCCATCACCGACGCCCTTGCCGCCCCGCCGTCACCCTCGCCAGCCGCCCCCGCTGTGAGTCGCCGCCGCCCCAGCTTTGTTCAAAGCATTTTTTTGTTCATGTATGTATTTTTTTCATATGTGTATTAGTTTTTTTTTCATAGCATTTTTTTGTTCATATATATAATGTATATATGTATGTGGCTATATGATGAATGGATGTGGCTATATGATTGTATGGATGTGGCTATGTATGTATGGATGTTCATAGCATTTTTTGTTCATATATGTTTTTTTCATATATGTATTAATTTTTTATTTAGGTTGTTAGTAGATATCGATTTTAGGTTAGTGCATTTTAGGTTAGTTGACTTAATGCATTTTAGGTTAGTTGTACTATTAGTGCATTTTAGGTTAGTGGAGAGGAAAAACGAAAATAAGCAAAAGAAGAAAAGAGGAAGAAGGAAGAAGGAAGAAGAAGAAAAAGAAGGAGAGGAAAAAGGAAACTAAGAAGAGGAAGAAGGAGAAGAAAAGGATTGGAAGAAGAGGAGAAAAATATAAGAAGAGGAAGAAGAAGAAAAAAAAGAGGAGAAGAAGAAAAAATTCTGTAGCTCGGCGAACAGGCGAAGCAAACGTGCCCCCCGCTCAAGGTGTCTAGCGATATCATCGCTAATCATTCTGGGATGGTGCCCTGTGAGGGATTCCTGGATTATGGGGTCCTCGGGGAGCCGGCCTATGTGACATGGGCCGAACTGATGGGCCATGAAGATACAAGACAGAAGACCTTCTCCCGTGTTCGGATGGGACTCTCCTTTGCGTGGATGGCAAGTTTGGCGTTCGGTTGTATAGTTTCCTTCTTCTGTAAACCGACTTTGTACAACCCTAGTCCCCTCCAGTTCCTATATAAACCGGAGGGTTTAGTCTGTAGGGGCAATCATAATCATACAGGCTAGACATCTAGGGTTTAGTCATTACGATCTCGAGGTAGATCAACTCTTGTAACCCCTATACTCATCAAGGTCAATCAAGCAGGAAGTAGGGTATTACCTCCATTAAGAGGGCCCGTACCTGGGTAAACATTGTCCCCTGTCTCTTGTTACCTTTGATCCTCAAACGCACAGTTCGGGACCCCCTACCCAAGATCTGCCGGTTTTGACACCGACATTGGTGCTTTCATTAAGAGTTCCTCTGTGTCGTCGACAGGAGGGTTGATGGCTCGCCTTGTCATCAAGGACAGTATCACTTTCGGAGGAGCCCTAGCTTCACGGTAGACCCTCCGGCTCAGCAGCTTCACCATGGGCACCCGTTCGGCTGTTAAGTCGAAGGCAGCCCATCTTGTCACCAAAAATCGTCTCCGCGTCGGCCCCGAATACTCCGACAAGATGGATCCAGCAGATGTATCGTCCTTGAACGAACTTCTAGATCGCATTGCCGCCCTGGGGGTCGCAACTGACTATGATCGGATTGGGCTTAAACCCGATCAGAGAGAAACCAAATCTCCACCGATCACTCATCAGGTGGCGGTTATGGAGGAGCAAGCTGACAATAACTCTTCTCCTACGTTGAGAACAAAGTATGTTCAGATTTCTGAGACCGGAGAGCCGGACACCCATCCTCGGGAGGACATTTCCTGTCCTCCGACCATAGAATCGGGTGTTGAGCTTGAGAACTCACCGGACACTCCGGAGCCCGGGCTGGTAACCTCAGAAATTCTTCAAACTCCGGACTTCACAGTGGGTCAGGGTTCGGATTTAACCCCGCCCACCCACCACAAGCAATATTCCCCAAGAAATTCTGGTCCTCTGGATATATGCGACCTAATGTACGTGCGGCAGCTGCCTTAGGAAACAATCCATCACTTTTGGGCCAGATTCCTCCTTGTTAAAAACAAGATCAAAGATTGTTGCGACGACGACGCGATCTCAGTATTTTGTAACAATTGTACGGATGAGGGAATCCTTAATGCCCTCAACCGCCGTCGCGTACTACACTTTGCAGATCTCGCACGCATAGTACAGAAATACTATGCAATGGAAAGCGCCTGGAAAACCCAGATAGCTCGCTGGGAAACCCAGGCCTCCAGGCCATCTCCCAGATGGGCAAAAAGGATGCACCCTCGCAGGGCACCTGATCATCATCCCGTGGACAAGAATATCAAGCCCTTTACGGGACATAGAACTTTCCTCGAGGAATGGCCGAACAGGCCCTATCAAATTCACATGACGCCGAATATCGAACGAACGCATAGCCTCCGAGCATGTTGGATACTCCGACAAGTGGCTAAGAGTGGTGAGGGCATCCTCACCAATATTACCCCAGAGGACTACTCTTCAAAGAACGACGATCTCAAAGTATTCACGGTCTTCGACACCTTTTCATCAAATAATCAGCGTAAAAGGGCGCTCCGTGACCTCGCCGAAGTCTACCAAGTGGCAGCAATAAATTCTTGGAATGGTACGGCGATCACTTTCAATGCCAATGACGAACCAAGATCCCGCTTAGTCCGGGCACCAGCCGCTTTGGTCCTAAACCCAACCGTGGACGGCTTTCGGCTCACTAAAGTGCTAATGGACAGCGGCAGCGGACTGAACCTCATCTACGAAGACACGCTCAATAAAATGCAAATGGACAGGAGTCGCATTGAGCAAAGTAACACAACCTTTCGAGGCATTATCCCCAGTCAGGAAGCAAGATGCTCAGGGAAAATCAAACTCGACGTGGTATTCGGCACGCCGGAGAACTACAGGTCCAAAGAGTTACTCTTCCATGTGGCACCTTTCAACAGCGGCTATCACGCCCTACTGGGGCGAGACGCATTCACACACTTTCAAGACATACCCCATTACGGTTATATGAATCTCAAAACGCCCGGGCCAAACAAAGTTATCACTATGACCAGTGACCCGGACATAGCACTCTATGCTGAAAACAAACCCGCCTCTCTGGCCCTCAAGGCATTATCCGAGGCCCTTGCGGTCGAAGAATTAACCAGCCTACGTTCCACATAGGATAGGACGATGTAATCCTCGATAAGAGACCTAAGTCCACTTCCTTCAAACCAGCAAACGAAATAGTCAAATTTCAAGTTCACCCAACGGACCCCAAGAAGACAACTTCCATTGGGGCATAGCTGGATCCAACGGTTGATGTCGCATTACGCCCGTTCCTACGCGAGAATTGGGACATATTCGCCTGGCACCCTTCGGATATGCCAGGTATCCCACGTGGACTGGTCGAATATAGTCTCAATATACTAAAAGGATACACACCAGTCAAGCAAACGATGCACTAATTTTCTAAACCCAAACGACAGGCTATGGGGGAGGAGCTAGCCAAGCTACTCGAAGCCGGGTTTATCAGAGAGATCAAACATCTGGACTGGCTAGCAAAGCTGGTCATGGTACCAAAGAAGGATAAATCATGGCGCCCGTGTGTTGATTTCAAAGACCTTAATAAGCCCTGCCCTAAAGACCCCTTCCCACTACCCCGCATTGACCAGATTATTGACGCAACCGCGGGACACGATTCACTATGTTTTCTCGACACATACTCCGGATATCATCAAATTAAGATGAAGGAATCCGACCAGGCCGCAACGGCATTCATCACACCGTATGGGCCCTTCTACTTAAACACTATGCCTTTCGGGCTCAAGAACATCGGCGCAACCTACCAACGCATGATTCAAACATGCCTGGAAAAGCAAATTGGCAAGACTATGGAGGCATATGCAGATGACGTAGTCATCAAAACCAAGCATGTTGAATCACTGGTGGATGACTTACGCCTTACATTCGACAACCTCCGAACATATGACATACGGCTCAATCCATAAAAGTGCATTTTCGGCGTTCCGGCCGGAAAATTGCTTGGGTTCATCGTCTCCAATAGAGGAATCGAAGCAAACCCAGCCAAAATCCGACCCCTGTCACAATTGGCAACGCCAACGGACCTCAAGTAGGTCCAAAAACTAGCCGGGTGTGTGGCAGCTTTGAGCCATTTTATCTCCAGATTAGGAGAAAAGGCATTGCCATTGTATCGCCTACTTCGACGTACCGACCACTTCGTGTGGATGGACGCTGCCACTGCCGGACTGGAAGAAATAAAAACTTTGTTAGCGAGCGACCCAATCCTGGCCGCACTAAACGTTAGCGAATCGATGTTGCTCTACATATTTGCAACTCACCAGGTGGTGACTGTGGTGCTCGTCGTCGAACGAGGGGAAGAGGGACATAAATTCCAACTCCAAAAACCAGTATACTACGTATCGACGGTCCTTACACCATGCAAATCCCGATACCCGCATTGTCAACAGATAGCATATACGGTCTTTATGGCATCCCGCAAGCTACGACACTACTTTCAACAGTGCTCGATCACGGTGGCTTCTGAAGTACCACTCAATGATATTATAAACAACCGGGACGCCACCGGACGGATTGCCAAATGGGCCATTGAGCTCTTCCCATTTGAAAGAACTTACAAGCCACGCCAAGCCATTAAATCTCAGGTGTTGGCTGACTTCGTTGCCGAATGGACAGAGGCCGAACTCCCTAAAGAGTACACATATTCCAACTGGGTAATGCACTTCGATGGCTCTAAAATGCTAGTCGGACTTGGGGCTTGTGTCGTGTTGACATCCCCCACATGAGACACAGTCCGTCATGTGCTCCAAATATTGTATACAGACTCCAACAATGTAGCCGAATACGAGGCCCTATTGCACGGTCTTCGGATGGCCGTCATCATGGGCATACACCACCTCGAAATGCATGGGGATTCAAACCTCGCAATATCCCAAATAAATGGAGAATTTGACGCAAAAGATCCAAAGATGGCAGCTTACCGCAACGCCGTACTCAAAATATCATCTCTATTTGAAGGGCTCGAGTTTCATCACGTGGCTCGAGAGAGTAATCAAGCTACGAACATCCTTGCCCGCATGGGCGCTAAACGCGACCCCATCCCACCTGACACCTTTGTGGAGAGGCTCTTCAAGACATCTGTGGTGCGGTTGGACAAGAGTGGCAACACTGGTCTGGAGCCAATCATACCCCCATATTTCAAACACAATTCTGATATCATCGGGGGTTCGACACCGAAATAACACCATCGGCCCATGAAATCATGTAATTGCCCCATGGACTGAACCTTTCCTCGCCTACCTTACTAGGAATGAGCTCCCTGATGATCAGAGTGAGGCCCATCGTATTGTTCAACGCTCGAAGGCCTACAAAGTTCATGAAGGGGAACTATACAAGAAAAGTACTACCGGAGTCCTTCAAAGATGTATCTCCGAACAAGAGGGACAACAGATCTTGGCTGAAATACACGCTGGTCTTGGTGGCCATCACGTTGCAGCTAGGGCGCTTGTAAGTAAGACCTTCCATACGGGTTTCTTCTGGCCCACGGCCCGAGCAGACGCACAGGACCTCGTACAGTGTTGCGTTGGATGCCAGCTTTTCGCCAGTCAAGCCATATGCCGCCAACCGCCCTACGAACAATCCCCATTACTTGGCCTTTTGTGGTCTAGGGGCTAGACATGGTCGGACCCCTTAAAGGGGGAATACATAAGAAGAAATATTTATTGGTTATGGTCGACAAGTTCACTAAGTGGATAGAAGCCAAACCAGTCAAAACGGCCGAAGACGGGCCGATTATAGACTCCATATCCGGTGTCGTACACCGTTATGGTATCCTGCACAGTATTATTACTGACAACGGCTCTAACTTTATGGTCGATGAGGTGAAAACTTGGTGCGCTAATTTGGGCATCAAGCTTGATTACGCCTCTTTATATCACCGTCAGACAAACGGTCAGGTCAAACAGGCTAACGGCCAGATAATGAGCGGCATCAAACCCAGACTAGTGCGATCTCTGCGAGAATCAGACAAGCACTGGGTTGAGGAACTCAATTGCATACTCTGGGGGCTGCGGACCACGCCCAATCGCATGACCGGATATACACCTTCCTTCATGGTGTACAGCGCGGAGGCAGTCTTGCCTTGCGACATTATTCATGACTCACCTCGAGTGCGCATGTACGAAGAGAGAGAAGTCGAGCTCGATCGGCAGGACGATCTGGACGGCCTGGAGGAGGAGCGCGATGTCGCGAAGGCCCGTCCCGCATTCTACCAACAGCAGGCTCAGCGATACCAAAGCAGGGAAGTATGGTCAAAGACTTATAATGTCAATGAACTCGTTCTACGCTTACCAGAGAAGAAACCGGACAAGCTCAAGCCCAAATGGGAGGGTCCCTTCATTATAGATGAAGTTCTCACTGGAGGAGCCTATCACCTTCGCAATGCTTCGGATAATCGCTTGGAACCAAACCCCTGGAACGCTGCCCGGCTCCGAAGATTCTACGCCTAAGTCCGCACTTATACCTTGTTCCTCATTCCTTCTTTTCTTCCTTTCACTTTTTCTTTTTACTTGTTATTATACGACTTCTAGCTCGTGTTCAGATAAACCGCACACTTGAGGGGCATACATCATTAAATGTACATACCCCGCAATACCTGGGGGCTTCTTTTCACAAAAGCTTATTATCATTATTATTTTTCGCGCATTAAGCTCACTGTATATATGTGTATCTACTCATATATGTCTTTTCTTTGCCATTATATGCACCTTTATGACTTCAGTTTTTGCCAAGCTGGGTTGCCTGCTTATGCCCTATGTTCCCGCTTGTTCGGCTAGGGCATAAAGGGAGCACCTCTGCAATTGTTACAGCCGGGTTATCCGGACGTGTACCTCAGAGGGGTGAAGCCGAAAGTTAGCGTTCTTAAGGGAACAATTGGTCGGCAAAAAAAGACGAACTGCCCTCGCTGCAATATAAGCCCCCAAAATATAACGTGTACTATGATTTTTAGCATCACAGCTTAGGCATGCACAAAAAATGCATGCTGGCCCAGGGAGAGGAACCCTTAACGGAACTATTCTCTCTGGAAGATGTTTCTTACAATCAAATGTAATATAACATAACTCCCTGAATACAACTTGTCTATTCAAGCAACTATGACCGGACTGCCTGGTTTCTGAACATACTTTGGTGTTTACCAACGGTATATTATTCGGAAACAATCCAAACCTTGGGTTTCGCAGGTCGAAGCAGAAAGTCTGCCATGATAATCATTTTACAATTCGGCTGGAGATAAGTTTGCCGATAAAACTACATTGCTACTTGGACTCAAAAACTTCTTCCTCCTCTAGACCATCTAACATGTTGTCTAGTTTACAATCCTATTGAGAAAACTTACAGTTATCTTTACTTGGTCATACACCAAGCTAACGAGAATTTCTTCTCCATCTGGTCCCCGAGGTCCGACCCAGGCCATATGATTCAGATCAAGTCCGGTGTATCGCGTTTTCACCATGGCCCAGGCCTCTCGTTAGCCTTCTCGACATGTTGATATCTTCCATAGCCCAAAACGGCGACGAGCTCCCTTGAATAAATTCATGAGCTCCTCCATACTTCCTGGAGGAGAATCGGATGGCCATAAAGCCTTAGCCATGTTCCTCATTGCTTTCTGAGCTCGCTCGTGCACTTTGGACAGCTCTTGTAGCAAGTCGCCTTGAAATCTAGACACTTCTCCCTCGGGACGCCCAGTTAGCACACCTACAGAAACAAACTTGTAAAACTTTCCATCAGGGGACCGTATGAAAGTCAGGTTAAAGAGCATACCAAATATGCCACCTTTCAGCTTTCTGTTCTCCTTCAAGGCATCCGATAGTTGGGCTCTTACGTCCTTCAGTTCTTTGGCTTGCTTGATGTTTGCATCATGTAGTTTGTTCTTCTCATTAATGGTTCATGTTAACACACATTGACCAGCGGCTTATTACCCTTCGGCATGTTATTTGTACACTTGAGCAGCCCTTAGCCTCTCCTCCAGCTGATCTGTCGACCCTACGAACAAAACGATGCATATTTAAGCAAAAACGTTGTAGGCACGGAATCTTATTTCCGGGCTACTATTATGCTTATCATCAGGTGCCTTCTTGGATTTCTTTAAATTTTCTAGTTCGGCAGTGGCTACAGTTAGCTTAGTTCGACATTTCTTCTAGCTCCTTGGATAATGTGTTATTTTTCTCCGTGAGTGCCTGATGACGTAAGGACCCTTAAATAAGTTCCGTCAACTGCTTCAAGACTCGGGGGCTACTGGCATATGATTATTAAATCTACACAAAAGTTCTTACCCACATATCCTTTGAAAGCTGGTGAGTGGCTCCAGCAAGTCCATCCCAAGCAGCTCGGATGTATGCATCCGCTAAGCTGAAAGCGTTGAATGCCTCTTCGGTGAAGTTTGGGTCGTGCATAGCCGCTCTCCGCCGCCGATGATTCATCGCACTCTCCACTTCGGAGTTAGTGACAGATAAGTTACCTGAATCCTCTGGGAGATGGCAATCCGGTGATACGTCTCCAACGTATCTATAACTTTCTGAGCACTCTCCAGTAAACAATGGCAGCTAATCTCGTGAGCGCTAAAGTTTCTGTTTTTTACAGCAAGATCACATAAACTTCACCCAAGCCTTCCCAAAGGTTCTACTTGGCACTTTATTGAAACAAAAGCTATAAAACATGATTACTACAGTAGCATAATCACGTGGACACACAAAAACAGTAATGGTAAATATTGGGTTGTCTCCCAACAAGCGCTTTTCTTTAATGCCTTTCTAGCTAGGCATGATGATGACAATGATGCTCACATAAAAGATAAGAATTGAAACATAACGGGAGCATCATGAAGAATATGACTAGCACATTTAAGTCTAACCCACTTCCTATGCATAGGGATTTGTGAGCAAACAACTTATGGGAACAATAATCAACTAGCATAGGAAGGTAACACAAGCATAGCTTCAAGAATTTAAGCACATAGAGAGGAAACTTGACATTATTGCAATTCCTACAAGCATATGTTCCTCCCTCATAATAATTTTCAGTAGCATCATGAATGAATTCAACAATATAACCAGCACCTAAAGCATTCTTTTCATGATCTACTGTAGGACCTTGAAGTATGTCTAGAGGGGGGGTGATTAGACTACTTGACCAATTAAAAACTTAACCTTTTCCCAATTTTAGAGTTTGGTAGATTTTAGTTATCTTAGGCCAAGTCAAGCAATCATCACACAATTCAAGCAAGCATGCAAAGAGTATATAGGCAGCGGAAATTAAAGCATGCAACTTGCAAGAAAGTAAAGGGGAGGGTTTGGAGGATTCAAACGCAGTTGGAGACATGGATGTTTTTGGCGTGGTTCCGATAGGTGGTGCTATCGTACATCCACGTTGATGGAGACTTCAACCCAGGAAGGGTAACGGTTGCGTGAGTCCACGGAGGGCTCCACCCAAGAAGGGTCCACGAAGAAGCAACCTTGTCTATCCCACCATGGTCGTCGCCCACGAAGGACTTGCCTCACTAGCGGTAGATCTTCACAAAGTAGGTGATCTCCTTGCCCTTACAAACTCCTTGGTTCAACTCCACAATCTTGTCGGAGGCTCCTAAGTGACACCTAGCCAATCTAGGAGACACCACTCTCCAAGAAGTAACAAATGGTGCGTTGATGATGAACTCCTTGCTCTCGTGCTTCAAATGATAGTCTCCCCAACACTCAACGCTCTCTCATAGGATTTGGATCTGGTGGAAAGAAGATTTGAGTGGAAAGCAACTTGGGGAAGGCTAGAGATCAAGATTCATATGGTAGGAATGGAATATCTTGACCTCAACATATGAGTAGGTGGTTCTTTCTCAGAAATGGTAAGTTGGAAGTATAGGTTTAGTCTAATGGCTCTCTCCATGAATGAATAGGAGGTGGAGGGGTATATATAGCCTCCACACAAAATTTAACCGTTACACACAATTTACCAAACTCGGTGGGACCGATTCAACAGACTCGGTCAGACCGATTTAGTAAACCTAGTGACCATTAGTGATTTTCGGTGGGACTGACATGCAACTCGGTAGGACCGATTCGGTTAGGGTTAGGGCATAACGTAATCTAGGTAAGACCGATTACACAAACTCGGTGAGACCGATTTTGGTTATAAGCTTTCCAGAGAGTTGGTCAGGTAAACTCGGTGGGACCAATTTGCTCTTTTCGGTGAGACCGAAATGTTACAAAAGGGAAACAGAGAGTTTACATTGCAATCTCGGTGGGACCGATCGCTCACTTCGGTTTGACCGAAACGTTATGAAGGGAAACAGAGAGATTACAATCCCATCTCGGTGAGACCGAGATCCCTATCGGTAGAACCGGTTTGCCTAGGGTTTGTGGCAGTGGCTATGACATTTGAAATTGGTGGCGCCGGATAGGAAGAATCGGTATGACCGATTTTGGCTTTGGGTTTAGGTCATTTGTGGATGTGAGAAAGTAGCTGAGGGTTTTGGAGCATATCACTAAGCACATGAAGCAAGAGGCTCATTAAGCAACACCTCATCCCTCCTTGATAGTATTGGCTTTTCCTATAGACTTAATGTGATCTTGGATCACAAAAATATAAAATGAAGATTCTTGAGCTATTGATCTTGAGCCAATCCTTTGTCCTTAGTATTTTGAGGGATCCACTTTCATCATCCATGCCATGCCATTCATTGAGCTTTCCTGAAATAATAGTCTTGGAATAGCATTAGCTCAATGAGCTATATGTTGTTTCCATGCCATACCACCTAGGGATAGTTGCACTTTCAATCTCCCCCTTTTTGGTAATTGATGACAACATATAGATCAAAGCTTCGACAAATGATAATAAGATTGAAAAACATCGTTGCTTTGAGAAGTATGTGATAAGCAAGAGCTCCCCCTAAATTTGTGCATAGTTTAAGATTTGCTTTGGACTGCAAATGCACAAGGAAATAGGCTCATGGGTTACTCTTCCATGTCACATACATCTTGGTGGAGCGCTCAAAATGATAAAGATTGAATACATGCACTCATCACCAAGCAAAGTGAATGATCACATAGGATAGATAGGATAATATCATCAAACATGCATAAGTGTAGCTTATGATCAAACACATGATCATCAATGTCTCACAAGAATAGCATAGTATCTCAAGAAATCAAAAGCAAACAAGTTTAAAAACCACCAAAGCAAGAGAGAACAAAAGCAACTCTCTCTCTCTCGAAGCCTATGATCTATACATTTTTCTCCCCCTTTGGCAACAAGTTACCAAAAAGTTCATAGAAAATGCATAGTGCTAGATCGACTCTCAGGCTTGATCTTCAGTTGGTGGTGTAGAGATGGCTCCTTGGACGAAGGCTTCAGTTGATGTAGATGGAGCTGGAGCTGGTTGCACTGGAGCCGTAGGAGCTGTGGCTGGTACAGATGATGTTGCTCTAGTGTCTGTCACTAGCACTACAGCTGACCTCTGAGCTCTAGGCACTCTGGCAAATACATTAGTGGTAGTCTTGCCCTTCCTCTCCTGCATGTCATCCTGCAGCTGCTCCACAACTGACTGAATCTCAGTTACCTTGACATCAAGATCATAGAATTTTTGTTCCATGATTCTTTTCAAGCTTTCCTGATTCTGAGTTAAGGTGGCCAACCCTTTCTCAATCCTCAGTGTTGATGCTATCAAGTAACCAAGCTTCTCCTGCTTGTTCTTCAAGAAATACTCAGATGCCTCCTCTTGAGTTGGCATCTTGGCAGCCTTCTCCTTCATTGCCTTCTCCTTCTTCTTTTGAGCTTGAACTGATGATGGTTCATCTTCATTCATGACAACCTCATTATCCTCAAAGTCTGGATAGAGAGGAAAATGTTCCCTATCCAATAGATATTTGCATGTGCCCATCTTTGAGTTAATCAACTCCTGAATCTGAGGGGCATATCCACAACTCCTCTTATGATCTGCTGCAGTCCTCTTAATAGTTTCTACTATAAGGCTCATGACCTTGAATTTCTGAGGCACATCAATCAAATGCAACATGTTGATCGCATGCCCTCTGATCATGTTGTGGTCACCAGACTTAGGCAATAGAGTGTGCCTTAGGATCCAGTTGATTGTAGGCAGCCCTAACATAAGAAAGTGGACTGATCCAAAAGAGAAAGTCTCTAGGGCTTTGTCTAGGATCTCCTTGTACATATGTGCCATGGTATTATGTCCCATTTTCTTCTTGGCATATACATCCAGGTCATCATCATTTTCCTTTGGGGCATTTATCAGTTTTGCCCACTCCTCAACAGTTGACTGGTACCTTATACCTTCAGACATCCAAACTATCCTTCCATCTGGATAGAAGTGTGCTGTGGAGTAGAATTGCATAATGAGTTCATCATTCCAGTTTGTGAGCTTCTGCCCAACAAAATCTGCAACTCCACAAGCAACAAAACTGTCTTGTACTCCTGGATAGTGTTCTTCATTTTCCTTCATGTAGGTCCAGTCGACCCACCACATATCACACACTATGGGCTTTTTGTCCAACAAGATTGTCTCATAGAAGTCCTGCTGTTCCTTTGTATGGAACCTGTAATCAACAGCAGTTCTTCTCCTTGTGGCATATGGATCTGCCATCCTCCACAGCCTCAACCCTGAATCTTTTTTGATGTTCATGTCCTCAGCTACAGGATGGGCATCATTATGGTCTGGTATCTTGGGCTTGAGCTTCCTCGGAACTTATCCTTCTTCATCTTCCTCCTCAGCAACCTCAGGCACTGGGGCCTTGTTCTTCTCAGCAGCTGGAATACTCCTGGTATTCCTCTTTGGTGCAGACTTGGCCTTGGGGGCAGCTTTGGGTGCTTCCTTGGGCTTAGATGTTGCAGCCCCTGATCTAATAGCCTCTCCCATAAGCTTTGGTGCCTTTGGTGCTGGTGCAGCAAGCTCTTCTTCTTCCATCATGGAAGGTTTCCCAACAACTCTGGCCATGGTCTTCTTGACCCTTTCCTTCCTTTTCTTTCCTTCAGCAGCTAGCTCTTCAGGCATCTCAGACAGTTGAGTTGATGCTCTGGCTTTGGACATTGGTTGTCTCCCTGTAGGCCTTTTGATCTTCATGCCTAGCTTTACTGCAGTTGAACTAAGCTCCTTCTTGTGCACTACCTTCTTGGAAGTAGCTTCATCCTCTTCGGCTCTATAATCCTCATCTTCAGAGTCTGAAGTTCTCTTCTTCCTTTGCCTGGTAGCAGCCTTAGGCAGGTTGCTAGGAGTGCTCCTGATGCCTTCATCTGAAGTGTTGGAGGGACTAGTGCCCTCACTCATTTGCATCTGCCCTTCTGACCTGTTCTGACTGTCACTTTGGTCTGACATGCTGCAAACTCTGACTGCTGACCCTGTGAAGAGTTATAGATGAGATGGAGTGGATGAGCATCACAAAATGCAGAGATTTTTGCAAAAGAATAATTCAAAAATTCAGTTTAGTTTTCCACAGAAAGCATTTCGGATCAACCGATTTTCAAGCTCGGTGATACCGAAGCAGTTTTGGAACCTAAACTGATGAACTCGGTTGGACCGAGTCACAGTTCGGTGGCACCGAGACAGCTAGGGTTTCACAAAGTCCTAAAATCGGTCGCACCGATTAGCAATTCTCGGTCAGACCGAGAGTTACTAGTGCAATGGCATAAGCCAAATCGGTGGGACCGAGTTTTTCAACTCGATGGGTCCGAGATGGTTTCGATGGAAACCTAACCCTAAATTTTCAAATCTCATCTAATCTACGGATTGCATTGACTAGATCGGAGTGTTTCAATCGTGGCAAGAATCAATAAGAACACAATGTGCTAGGAATCAGACGAGGATAGCACAGTGATCGAGTCCATACCCTAGCTTGGCGATGAACTCGCTACGGCGGCAACAGCGGGGTTGAATTCCATTTATGGCGTCGGAGACCAGCGACAGGAGGCGGCTGGCGACGAGGAGACGATCCGGAGACCTTGGAGGCAGAGCGAGCTATTGTGCGGCGAAGGGGTTCGGAGAAATTTCCAAATTTTGCCCGTGACTATATATATCCCGACCCTGTCGGTGTGACCGAGTGGAACAACTCGGTGGCACCGAGATGCATAACTGTGATCAGTTACAGCAACTCGGTGTGACCGAAAAGTTCAAATCGGTTGCACCGAGATTGAAAACCTAGATCGACTTAGTGATCTCGGTAGGACCGAAATGGAGGAATCGGTCAGACAGAGAATCACAAAGAAGTTTTGGAAGTTTAAGTCTATGACGAATCGGGGACTTCGAGTGCTCCTCACACAGAGTGGTTCGAATCTGACTTGATCAAATTTTGTGATGTAGCATGAATAGAGTTTGAGACGAGAAAAGCATAGATAGCTAGAGAAAGTTCTTAGGCATTCTTGTCCATCCACTTGGCCAAAAGAAGGAAGAACCAAACAATCAAAACAACAAGTGGATGTCCTCGAATGAGTAAAATATGCACCAACATGCTCACACAATAAGATGGCAAATGAAATATGTGGCAAAGCATGCACAACCAATTCTAGCATCTATCAAACAATTGGCGATGACTAGGTCATCTATATATGAGTATATTGACTTAGGAGTCAAATGATAAACATTTGATCGTAGGTCATACTCATCATTTAAGCCCAAGTGGGGTTACCACTTTTACATAATGCATTGATGTGTTCACACCATTAGAGTTGCGTTGACTCAAGTCTTAGAGTTAAGTTCCCCCTAGATGTGAGATCCCCTTTTAGAGGGATGAACTAACCTTGGGTTTTGTCGATGATGACTTCATGTAGGTGTTGAAGATGTGGATGCTCAATGTTGATGTAGATCATTTGGAGCAATCCATTGGAGTGAGTTGCACTTTCAACATACCTACATGGGTTAGTCCCACAAGGAACAAACAACAATATCCATAGACATAGAGTGATGCACACACAAGATGATATCCATGAAAACATTAGGTTACCTTGTTCCTTGCCTTACCAACATGAGGGTTTGTGACTCCTTGAACTAGTGCAAGATGTGGAAGTTGATTGCACGTGTCCTTGCCATAATAATATGAGTGAAGAATGTTGGCGGAGTCACCCTCAAGAACTCTCTAGTTCTTCTTCTTCGGGATCCACATCATCTTGATGGGAATCCTTGGAGTTGTAGTTGTACTTGATGAAGTAGAACTTGACGTAGTCTTGGGAATCCAGTTGACCTAGACCTTAGGTGCTTCTTCAAATGCATCAATCTCTTCTTGAAGCTTGTCCTTGCCTTTGTGGTCTTGTGGTGGAATATCATCTTGAGCTTGTGTTCCCTTGAAGGAAGTAGGATCATACTTCTCTTGTTGAGGAACAAACTTCGTCTTGGGGTATTGATCTTCTTCTCACTCAACTCCATTGGCATTGAACTTTCGTTCAAAACCAACACCTTGATTCTTCCGGTGCCTTCCTTGCTTGCGTACAATTTCCTCGAATTGCTTACTCCCGGCAAGGCTCTTGTAAACACCTTTCTCTATAATTCCCTTCAATAAGCTATTTTCTTGCTCAAGTGTAACTTGGCTAAGAGAGTCATTAGTGGAATCAAGAGAACTACTAGAAGAGCAACAATATTGGATTTAGCATTATTATTGTTACTACTAGAGGAAGTATCTTTCTTGTACTTGTTACTAGACTTGACTTGAGGCATGTAAGTAGATAGGAGTAAACGCTTGGCAATGTAAGAAGAACTTTTCTTACGGAGATCATCATTGATTGCTTTTAAGAACTCATGATCTTGCTCAAGATTGAGCTTTTCAACGCGTAACTTCTCACGAGCCCTTAAAAGTTCTCGATGATTATCGAAGATAGTTTCATGAGCTAACTTAAGAGTGTTTAGTTCTTTAGTTAGAAGCTCAATCTTCTCCTTATCATTGTCATTCGTTTTATCTTGATTAGCATGATTAATTGACGTTTCATCATAGTATTCATCACTAGAGTTGTCAACAAGTAAATCATCATCCACAAGCAAGTCATCTTCATCACTATTGAAATCAACATACTCAGGATGTGTTACCTTTGGACCTTTGGCCATGAAGCATCTTCCAATTCCTTCATTTGGTGAATCAAATATGTCGTAGGATTTGGTTGACACAAGTGCTAGACCAGCAACACCTTCATCTTGAGTATATTCGGAGTCGGAGTGATAGCTTCTCTCGGAGTGTTTGTCGGAGTCGGATCCGGAAACCCATTCACCAACATGAGCTTGATGTCTTCATTTTGTGTAGCTCCTTGATGACTTGTCCTTCCTTTCCGAATCTTTGCTTCTCCGTGAGGATCTTCGTTCATAACGATCATCTCTACTCCTTGTCTATCTTGGTGGTGATTCTTCTCTTTTGCTTCTTCTTTTTGGAGAATCTTCTCTTCTTTTGTAGGGTGCCGTACACTCATTAGAATAGTGTCCAGGCCTCCCACAATTGTAGCAATTGTGCTCTCGACTGGAAGATCTTTTGTCATGGTAAGACCTTGACTTGGAGCTTCTTTCTTTGCTTCTACTCTTGTAGAATTTGTTGAAGTTCTTCACCATTAAGCTCAATTCTTCATTGAAGGTTTGTTTCTCACTTGATTATGTGGGGGCTTCACTTGAGGCTTTGTAAGCACCACTTGACTTGTTGTGAAGTTCCTCCTTATCCTTGAGTGACATCTCATGAGCAAAAATTCTTCCAATGACTTCTGTTGGCTTGAGATCTTTGTAGTTTGGCATCATTTGGATCAATGTGCACACAGTAGCATACTTTCCATCCAATGCTCTTAGGATCTTCTTGATGATGAATCTGTCGGTCATCTCTTCACTCTCTAAGTCGGCAATCTCATTTGTAATAAGAGCAAGCCTAGAGTACATTTCAGCGACACCTTCACCATCCTTCATTTTGAACTTGTCAAGCTGACTTTTGAGCACATCCAACTTGGATTCCTTGACGGATTCGGTACCTTCGTGCATCTCAATCAAAGTGTCCCAAATTTCCTTTGCTTTCTCAAGACGGCTGATTTTGTTGAATTCTTCGGGGCACAATCCGTTGAATATGATATCACAAGCTTGAGCATTGTATTGCAGCATCTTCAATTCTTCCGCATTAGCTTCACGGTTCGGCTCTCTCCCATCAAAGAATTCACCTTGCAAGCCAATACAAATAATAGCCCAAACGGCGGGGTTATGTCCGAGAATATGCATTTTCATCGTATGCTTCCAACTAGCAAAATTAGTACCATCAAAGTAAGGACCTCTACGGTGATAATTTCCCTCGCTAGACGCCATACTCTCCTAGGTTGTGAAACCAAGTCTATGACCACCAAAAGCTATGGAAATCAAAGCAAATGGAGACCAAAGCTCTGATACCACTTGTAGGACCTTGAAGTATGTCTAGAGGGGGGTGATTAGACTACTTGACCAATTAAAAACTTAACTTTTTCCCAATTTTAGAGTTTGGCGGATTTTAGTTATCTTAGGACAAGTCAAGCAATCATCACACAATTCAAGCAAGCATGCAAAGAGTATATAGGCAGCG
The DNA here is from genome assembly GCF_002162155.2 of Triticum dicoccoides. Classification (NCBI taxonomy): domain Eukaryota; kingdom Viridiplantae; phylum Streptophyta; class Magnoliopsida; order Poales; family Poaceae; genus Triticum; species Triticum dicoccoides. Next base: position 553,846,566 of record NC_041385.1, read on the forward strand.
GAAATTAAAGCATGCAACTTGCAAGAAAGTAAAGGGAAGGGTTTGGAGGATTCAAACGCAGTTGGAGACACGGATGTTTTTGGCGTGGTTCCGATAGGTGGTGCTATCGCACATCCACGTTGATGGAGACTTCAACCCATGAAGGGTAATGGTTGCGCGAGTCCACGAAGGGCTCCACCCAAGAAGGGTCCACAAAGAAGCAACCTTGTCTATCCCACCATGGCCATCGCCCACGAAGGACTTGCCTCACTAGTGGTAGATCTTCATGAAGTAGGCGATCTCCTTGCCCTTACAAACTCCTTGGTTCAACTCCACAATCTTGTCGGAGGCTCCCAAGTGACACCTAGCCAATCTAGGAGACACCACTCTCCAAGAAGTAACAAATGGTGTGTTGATGATGAACTCCTTGCTCTTGTGCTTCAAATGATAGTCTCCCCAACACTCAACTCTCTCTCATAGGATTTGGATCTGGTGGAAAGAAGATTTGAGTGGAAAGCAACTTGGGGAAGGCTAGAGATCAAGATTCATATGGTAGGAATGGAATATCTTGACCTCAACACATGAGTAGGTGGTTCTTTCTCAGAAATGGTAAGTTGGAAGTATAGGTTTAGTCTGATGGATCTCTCCATGAATGAAGAGGAGGTGGAGGGGTATATATAGCCTCCACACAAAATCTAACCGTTACACACAATTTACCAAACTCGGTGGGACCGATTCAACAAACTCGGTCAGACCGATTTAGTAAACCTAGTGACCGTTAGTGATTTTCGGTGGGACTGACATGCAACTCGGTAGGACCGATTCGGTTAGGGTTAGGGCATAATCTCGGTAAGACCGATTACACAAACTCGGTGAGACCGATTTTGGTAATAAGCTTTCCAGAGAGTTGGTCAGGTAAACTCGGTGGGACCGATTTGCTCTTTTTGGTGAGACCGAAATGTTACAAAAGGGAAACATAGAGTTTACATTGCAACCTCGGTGGGACCGATCGCTCACTTCGGTTTGACCAAAATGTTACGAGGGGAAACAGAGAGATTACAATCCCATCTCGGTGAGACCGAGATCCCTATCGGTAGAACCGATTTGCCTAGGGTTTGTGGCAGTGGCTATGACATTTGAAATCGGTGGCGCCGAATAGGAAGAATTGGTGTGACCAATTTTGGCTTTGGGTTTAGGTCATTTGTGGATGTGAGAAAGTAGCTGAGGGTTTTGGAGCATATCACTAAGCACATGAAGCAAGAGGCTCATTAAGCAACACCTCATCCCTCCTTGATAGTATTGGCTTTTCCTATAGACTCAATGTGATCTTGGATCACTAAAATATAAAATGAAGTGCCTTGAGCTATTGAGCTTGAGCCAATCCTTTGTCCTTAGTATTTTGAGGGATCCACTTTCATCATCCATGCCATGCCATTCATTGAGCTTTCCTGAAATAATAGTCTTGGAATAGCATTAGCTCAATGAGCTATATGTTGTTATGAATTACCAAAACCACCAAGGGATAGTTGCACTTTCATCTACAAGCATAGAAAATTGTCTACTCTCCACATAAGCAAACTTCTTCTTTATAGCATACGTATCATCACAATAATCATCATAAATAGGAGGCATGCTTTCATCATAGTAAATTTGCTCATCAAAGCTTGGGGGACAAAAAATATCATCTTCATCAAACATAGCTTCCCCAAGCTTGTGGCTTTGCATATCATTAGCATCATGGATATTCAAGGAGTTCATACTAACAACATTGCAATCATGCTCATCATATAAAAACATTCTATAGATTTCTTCTTCTAGCACTTGAGCACAATTATCCTTTCCATCATACTCACGAAAGATATTAAAAAGGTGAAGCGTATGAGACAAACTCAACTCCATTTTTTTGGTAGTTTTCTTTTATAAACTAAACTAGTGCTAAAACAAGAAACAAAAAGATTCGATTGCAAGATCTAAATATATACCTTCAAGCGCTAACCTCCCCGGCAACGGCGCCAGAAAAGAGCTTAGTGACGGAGTGTGAGTACCCTTTACCTAGCCTCCCCGGCAACGGCGCCAGAAAAGAGCTTGATGTCTACTACACAACTTTCTTCTTGTAGACGTTGTTGGGCCTGCAAGTGCACAGGTTTGTAGGACAGTAGCAAATTTCCCTCAAGTGGATGACCTAAGGTTTATCAATCCGTAGGAGGCGTAGGATGAAGATGGTCTCTCTCAAACAACCCTGCAACCAAATAACGAAGAGTCTCTTGTGTCCCCAACACACCCAATACAATGGTAAATTGTATAGGTGCACTAGTTCGGCGAAGAGATGACGATACAAGTGCAAAATAGATAGTAGATATAGGTTTTTGTAATCTGAAATAATAAAAACAGCAAGGTAGCGAGCGGTAAAAGTGAGCATAAACGGTATTGCAATGATAGGAAACAAGGCCTAGGGTTCATACTTTCACTAGTGCAAGTTATCTCAACAATAATAACATAGATAGAACATATGACAAGCCCTCAACATGCAACAAAGAGTCACTCCAAAGACACTAATAGCGGAGAACAAACGTAGAGATTATGGTAGGGTACGAAACCACCTCAAAGTTATCCTTTCTGTTCTAACTATTCAAGAGTTCGTAGTAAAATAACATAAAGCTATTCTTTCCGCTCAATCCATCATAGAGTTCATACTAGAATAACACCTTAAGACACAAATCAACCAAAACCCTAATGTCACCTAGATACTCCATTGTTACCTCAAGTATCCGTGGGCATGTGTGACGCCCAGGTAATTAAGCTACAGTGCTCCTCTGCTAGTGATGCCACGTCACCTCGGTTATAGTTGCTAATCTCGAGATAGTTCGAAACCGATTCAAATTCAAATTCAAAATCTGTCAAACAATAAAAGTTTTCAATTATTAAAACTAAAATGTTCGGAGTGAACAAAATATTGCCTAGGTAATTATGGTGGAGAAGCCACATTTTTATAAAATAATTAAATGCACTAAACTAAATAAAATAGTAGCAAAAACAATTAGTTAAATGCCTTTTATTAATTATAAAATTTTAAACCATTTTATTTGAGGTGTAAACTTTTTGGCAGTGGTGTAATTGGTAGAGCTAATTTAGGTACTACTAAAATATTTGACAAAACTAAAATCTGTTAAAAGTTAAAAGAAAACAGAAAACAAAACAAAAGAGAAAATACAAAACAGAAAAACTAAAACCTAAAGCTAACAAAAAAAAGGTGAAAGACCCCCCCCCCTCCCTGGGCCGT
>NC_041385.1:553850407-553895229 GCF_002162155.2 Triticum dicoccoides
CCCCGCCCAGAGCTACCTCGCCCCCGTCGCACGAGGACCGCGTCGCCGGACTGCCTCCTCGATGCCGTCGTCTCCGCCTTCCTCCTCAACCCCCACTGCCTAGACCCTACGCGCCCCTCCCCGTGAGCACCTCTCCTCCTCCTCCCCGCGTTGCGCCTGAACGGTGCCCCGGCGCGCGCCTATCTCCGTCCCGGCCCCGACCGCGACCACCCACGGCTGCCGCGTCCGCCACACTCATGGCCGCTCACCCGCCCCACTCCGACCTTCCCCGTGTGCACCCGCAGGCGCCGCCCCCCTCCTCTCGCGCCTGCCTTTGCTGGCGCCGCCCTGCCGTGGCCGGCGCCCCGCCGTGGCCGGCGCCCCCTGGTAGCCTGGGCGTGCGCCCAAACGGCCCAGCGCCCGCGCGCCCGTAACCCGCGCGCCCGCTAAGACGCCCCTGGCCTATGACATGTGGGGCCTGGCCCCAGAATGTTTAGAAAAAAAAGAAAAGAAAAAGGAAATAATATAAAAATGAATTAATAAAATTAATAATTAATTAATTAATTAGTGAATTAGTTAACTTAATTAATCTTGTTTAGTTAACCTAATTAACAATTGTGAATTAATTAAACTGTAATTAGATTAGTTAAATCCTAATTAGAGTAAACAGAGTGTGACATGCGGGACCCACATGTCAGACTGACCCAGTCAACTCCCTGTTGACTGCTGACGTCATGCTGACGTCATGACGTCAGCATGCACTATTCTGGATAATGTTAGAATTAAATAATTAAATAAATTCTAAAAATGATTAAAACTTTAGAAAATCATATAAAATAAACCGTAGCTCAGATGAAAATACTTTCTATATGAAAGTTGCTCAGAACGACAAGACGAACCCGGATACGCAGCCCGTTTGTCCGCCACGAACCCCTAACATATCAAACTCGCAACTTTCCCCCTCCGGCTCCTTTGCCCGAAAACACGAAACACCGGGAATACTTTCCCGGATGTTTTCCCCCTTCGCCGGTATCACCTACTACCGCGTTAGGGCACACCTAGCATCGCTCATTGTCACGTCACGCATCGTCATGTTTATGTTTGCATTGTATTCATTGTTTCTTCCCCCTCTTCTCTCGCTAGACACCGAGACCGACGCCGCTGCTACCCAGTACGACTATGGAGTTGACGACCCCTCCTTCTTGTCTGAGTAACCAGGCAAGCCCCCCCCCTTGATCACCAGATATCGCCTATTCTCCTCTATATTGCTTGCATTAGAGTAGTGTAGCATGTTACTACTTTCCGTTAATCCTATTCTGATGCATAGCCTGTCATTGTTGCTACAGTCATTGATACCTTACCCGCAATCCTAAATGCTTAGTATAGGATGTTAGTTTATCATCATTGGCCCTACATTCTTGTCAGTCTGCCTTGCTATACTATTGGGCCATGATCACTCGGGAGGTGATCACGGGTATATACTATACATACATACATACTGTACAGATGGTGACTAAAGTCGGGTCAGCTCGATGAGTACCCGCAAGTGATTCTGATGAGGGGGCTGAAAGGACAGGTGGCTCCATCCCGGTAGAGGTGGGCCTAGGTTCCCGATGGCCCCCGACTATTACTTTGTGGCGGAGCGACAGGGCAGGTTGAGACCACCTAGGAGACAGGTAGGCCTGGCCCTGTTCGGCGTTCGCAGATACTTAACACGCTTAACGAGATCTTGGTATTTGATCTGAGTCTGGCCATTTGGTCTATACGCACTAACCATCTACGCGGGAGTAGTTATGGGTATCCCGGCATCGTGGTATCAGCCGAAGCCTTCTAGACGTCAGCGACTGAGTGGCGCGCGCCGGATTGGAATGTAAGCCTGCTCTTGTATTAAGGGGGCTAGTTCTGCTTTCGGCCGCCCACGCAACGTGCAGGTGTGCAATGGGCAATGGGCCCAGACCCCTACGCCATAGGAGTTAGACCGGCGTGCTGACCTCTCTGTTAGGCCTAGGTGGGGCTGCGACGTGTTGATCTTCCGAGGCCGGGCATGACCCAGGAAAGTGTGTCCGGCCAAATGGGATCGAGCGTGTTGGGTTATGTGGTGCACCCCTGCAGGGAAGTTAATCTATTCGAATAGCCGTGATCTTCGGTAACAGGACGACTTGGAGTTGTACCTTGACCTTATGACAACTAGAATCCGATACTTAATAAAACACACCCTTCCAAGTTCCACAGACAACCCGGTGATCGCTTTTCCATAGGGCAACGAGGGGAGGATCGCCGGGTAGGATTATGCTATGCGATGCTACTGGAGATGCTACTTGGAGATGCTACTTGGAGGACTTCAATCTACTCTCTTCTACATGCTGCAAGACGGAGGCTGCCAGAAGCGTAGTCTTCGACAGGATTAGCTATCCCCCTCTTATTCTGGCATTCTGCAGTTCAGTCCACCGATATGGCCCTTTACACATATACCCATGCATATGTAGTGTAGCTCCTTGCTTGCGAGTACTTTGGATGAGTACTCACGGTTGCTTTTCTCCCTCTTTTCCCCTTTCCCTTCTACCTGGTTGTAGCAACCAGATGCTGGAGCCCTGGAGCCAGACGCCACCGTCGATGATGATTCCTACTACACTGGAGGTGCCTACTACTACGTGCAGGCCGCTGACGACGACCAAGAGTAGTTAGGAGGATCCCAGGCAGGAGGCCTGCGCCTCTTTCTATCTATATCCCAGTTTGTGCTAGCCATCTTATGGCAACTTGTTTAACTTATGTCTGTACTCAGATATTGTTGCTTCCGCTGACTCGTCTATGATCGAGCACTTGTATTCGAGCCCTCGAGGCCCCTGGCTTGTATTATGATGCTTGTATGACTTATTTATGTTTTAGAGTTGTGTTGTGATATCTTCCCGTGAGTCCCTGATCTTGATCGTGCACGTTTGCGTGTATGATTAGTGTACGATTGAATCGGGGGCGTCACAGCATGATTATACGATATGCATCACACAATCTCAGATTCATCTAACCAACATAAAAGTACTTCAAAGAGTGCCCCAAAGCTACTACCGGAGAGTCAAGAACGTGTGCCAACCCCTATGCATAGGTTCATGGGTGGAACCTGCAAGTTGGTCACCAAAACATACATCAAGTGGCACATGATATCCCATTGTCACCACAGATAATCACGGCAAGACATACATCAAGTGTTCTCATAAAGACTCAATCCGATAAGATAACTTCAAAGGGGAAACTCAATTCATCACAAGAGAGTAGAGGGGGGAGAAAACATCATAAGATCCAACTACAATAGCAAAGCTCGGGATACATCAAGATCGTGCCATAGAGGAACACGAGAGAGAACACGAGAGAGAGAGAGAGAGAGATCAAACACATAGCTACTGGTACATACCCTCAGCCCCGAGGGTGAACTACTCCCTCCTCGTCATGGATAGCGTCGGGATGATGAAGATGGCCTCCGGTGATGGGATCCCCCTCCGGCAGGGTGCCGGAACAGGGTCCCGATTGGTTTTTGGTGCCTTTGGAGGCTTGCGGTGGCGGAACTCCCGATCTAGGTTCTGTTCTGGAAGTTTTAGGGTACGTAGGTATATATGGGTGCAAGGGGTACGTCGGTGGACCTCCGGGTTGCTCACGAGGCAGGGGGCGCGCCCCCCACCCTCGTGGGCAGCCCAGGACTCCCCTGACGTGCACTCCAAGTCTATCAGGTTGCTTTCCTTCCAAAAATAACTTCTCCAGTTGATTTCGTTCCGTTTTGACTCCGTCTGATATTCCTTTTCCTCGAAACACTGAAATAGGCATAAAACAGCAGATCTGGGCTGGGCCTCCGGTTAATAGGTTAGTCCCAAAAATAATATAAAAGTGGATAATAAAGCCCAATATTGCCTAAAACAGTAGATAAAGTAGCATGGAGCAATCGAAAATTATAGATACGTTGGAGAAGTATCACATACCAAGTACCCATCACAAACTCATCTCCCTCGCATTACATTATTTGCCATTTGCCTCTCGTTTTCCTCTCCCCCACTTCACCCTTGCTGTTTTATTCGCCCTCTCTTTCCCGTTCTCCTCTCTCTTTCACTTGCCTTTTTGTGTGTTTGTGTGTTGGATTGCTTGTCACGATGGCGCAAGATAATACTAAATTGTGTGACTTTTCCAATACCAATAATAATTATTTCCTTAGCACTCCGATTGCTCCTCTTAATGATGTTGAAACTTGTGAAATCAATGCTGCTTTGTTGAATCTTGTTATGAAAGATCAATTCTCCGGCCTTCCTAGTGAAGATGTCGCTACACATCTAAACAATTTTGTTGATTTGTGTGATACGCAAAAGAAGAAAGATATGGATAATGATATTGTTAAATTGAAGCTATTTCCGTTTTCACTTAGAGATCATGCTAAAACTTGGTTTTCGTCTTTACCTAAAAATAGCATTGATTCTTGGAATAAGTGCAAAGATGCTTTTATCTCTAAATATTTTCCTCCCGCTAAGATCATCTCTCTTAGAAACAGTATTATGAATTTTAAACAACTTGTTCATGAGCATGTTTCCCAATCTTGGGAAATAATGGAATTGATGATTCGCAATTGCCCTACTCATGGTTTGAATTTATGGATAATCATACAAAAAAATTATGCCGGATTGAATTTTGCTTCTAGAGATCTTTTAGATTCGGCCACGGGAGGCACTTTTATGGAAATCACTTTAGGAGAAGCTACTAAACTCCTAGATAATATTATGGTTAGTTATTCTCAATGGCACACCGAAAGATCTACTAGTAAAAAGGTTCATGCTATAGAAGAAATTAATGTTTTGAGTGGAAAGATGGATGAACTTATGAAATTATTTGCTACTAAAAGTGCCACTATTGATCCTAATGATATGCCTTTATCTACTTTGATTGAGAATAATAATGAATCTATGGATATGAATTTTGTTGGTAGGAATAATTTTGGTAACAACGCGTATAGAGGAAACTTTAATCCTAGGCCGTTCCCTAGTAATTCCTCTAATAATTATGGTAATTCCTACAACAACTCCTATGTAAATTTTAATAAGATGCCCTCTGATTTTGAGAATAGTGTTAAAGAATTTATGAATTCTCAAAAGAATTTCAATGCTTTGCTTGAAGAAAAATTGCTTAAAGTTGATGAATTGGCTAGGAACGTTGATAGACTTTCTCTTGATGTTGATTCTTTGAAACTTAGATCTATTACTCCTAAGCATGATATCAATGAGTCTCTCAAAGCTATGAGAATTTCCATTGATGAGTGCAAAAAAAGAACCGCTAGGTTGCGTGCTAAGAAAGGTTGCTTTGTTAGAGCGTGTTCTTCTAGTTTTCGTGAAAATAATGATGAAGATCTAAAAGTTATTGGTGTGTCCCCTATTAAATCTTTGTTTTGCAATATGAATCTTGATAATGATGGGACTGGAAGTAAATTAACTTTAGTTAAAAAGCGTTCCGATGATGTGGAGTATTTTGATCTTGATGCTAAAATTGGTAAAAGTGGGATTGGAGAAATTAAAACTTTGCATAGTAATGAACCCACCACTTTGGATTTAAAGGAATTTAATTATGATAATTGCTCTTTGATAGATTGTATTTCCTTGTTGCAATCCATGTTGAATTCTCCGCATGCTTATAGCCAAAATAAATCTTTTACTAAACATATCATTGATGCCTTGATGCAATCTTATGAGGAAAAACTTATTTTGAAAGTTTCTATCCCTAGAAAACTTTATGATGAGTGGGAACCCACAATAAAAATTAAAATAAAATATCATGAATGCTATGCTTTGTGTGATTTGGGTGCTAGTGTTTCCACGATTCCGAAAACTTTATGTGATGTGCTAGGTTTCCATGAATTTGATGATTGCTCTTTAAACTTGCACCTTGCGGATTCCACCATTAAGAAACCTATGGGAAGGATTAATGATGTTCTTATTGTTGCAAGGAGGAATTATGTGCCCGTAGATTTTATCGTTCTTGATATTGATTGTAATCTTTTGTGTCCTATTATTCTTCGTAGGCCTTTTCTTAGAACGATTGGTGCAATTATTGATATGAAGGAAGGGAATATTAGACTCCAATTTCCATTAAGGAAAGCCATGCAAAACTTTCCTAGAAAGAATATTAAATTACCCTATGCATCTATCATGTGAGACACTTATGAATTGAATGCCAAATATGGCAATACTTAGATCTATTCTCGCTTTTATGCTTAGGTAGGGGCGTTAAACGATAGCACTTGTTGGGAGGCAACCCAATTTTATTTTTGTTCCTTGCTTTTTGTTCATGTTTAGTAATAAATAATTTATTCAGTCTCTGTTTAGATGTGTTTTTATGTTTTAATTAGTGTTTGTGTCAAGTAGAACCTATAGGATAACCTCGGGTGAAAGTTAATTTGATTCTGCTGAAAAATGGAAACTTTGCGTGCACGAGAAAAAATTCAATAAATTATAAAAACGTGATTTTGCGTTGATTCTTTTTTCTGTAGATCAATAGACAAATTACCTATGACTTACTATTTTGGTAGGATTTTTAAGGTTCTAGAAGTATTCGAAAGTTACAGATTGCTACAGACTGTTCTGTTTTTGACAGATTCTGTTTTTCGTGTGTTGTTTGCTTATTTTGATGCATCTATGGCAAGTATCGGGGGGTAAGAACCATAGAGAAGTTGGAATACAGTAGGTTTAACACCAATACAAATAAATAATGAGTTAATTATAGTACCTTATGTGGTGGTTTTTCTTTCTTGCACTAACGGAGCTTATGAGATTTAATGTTGAGTTTTGTGTTGTGAAGTTTTCATGTTTTGGGTAAAGATTTGATGGACTATGGAATAAGGAGTGGCAAAAGTGATGTAGGGAAGAACCCTAGGGGCCGATATTTCACTTTTGGAGAGGATCCCTACGAGGGGCACGAAGAACACAAGGAGGGGAACAAAAGAAATCACGGGGAAAACGCAAGAGAAACACTCAACCGACTAGAATAAGGTCACACATGCACTAGATCATCAAAACACAAGAGATACACGATCCAAATCCAACAAAGGACGATACATAGGGTAACCTTTTCTTCTCCGATAGGAGGCCTTGAATCCGCGAGGGGATGTTCCCGTAAAGGGGTCTTGAATCCAGGTGGATCTTCTCCGAAGAGGCCTCGGTCTCTCACGAGGAGTAGATCTGTATGGATGAGTAAAGCTCTATCTCTAAATGAGATAAACCAATGCTAAACCTATCTAGGAGGAGGTGGAGGAGTATATATAGTCTAGAGCCACGAAGGGGTAAGTGAGGGCGAAGGGGTACATGGGCTCGGCCCAATACACTATGCACAGACAGAGTCCGGACGTCCGTAAGGCGCCGGTCGTCCGGGAGCTCGCGGGGGCCCGGACGTTGTAAGGGCATATTTATCCCCAAGATGTTTTGGTGATTGATGACAATGCTTGTGCGGACTAATCGTGTGCGTTTAGTTCTTTCAGATATTCATCCATTGGCACGAGACGATTTCCTCCCCTCGGTGTTGTAATTCAAGACGGTGTAGCTCCTTCGTTTCGTTGTTGGTGGACTAGTTTCGTAGGAGTCACCATACTATCAAGAGGGGATCCGCTTTGGTAAGACTTGGGTGGAATCACACGTACACATCCTTATCACACCCGTCGTCTTTCCTTCCGCCTCTATGGAGCTGCCGTTTTCCCCTTGCTGTGCTTTGCTCTGCCCCAGCGGCAGTACCGCGACCCACAGCGGTAGTACCACCGAAGCTCCCCAACGGTAGTACCGCTCTCAGAGCGGTAGTATCGCTCCAAGCGGTAGTTCCGCTCTCCGAATGGTAGTACCGCTTGGGGTTTTCAGCCATAGTACCATTGTGTGTCTGGGCAACTTCCGCCTCGATTCTCGAACGAAGTTTTTCATGTCGGGTTCTGCGGCACTAAGGGCGGTAGTAGGAGTGGTAGTACCGACCTAAGCGGTAGTACCGCCCTTCCCTAGCGGTAGTACCGCCCTGGGGTCAGGGCCCGGCAGCGCGGCAGTACCGCTGGGTTGAGCGGTAGTACCGCTCGGAGCGGTAGTACCGCCCTTCCCTAGCGGTAGTTCCGCTCTGTGCGGGGCTGGTGAGTGGGATAACGGTTGGATTGTTCCCCCCACTATATAAAGGGGTCTTCTTCCCCAAAGTTGACCTACCTCTTTCCCCCAAAGCTCCATTGTTGCTCCAAGCTCCATTTTCGCCTGATCTCTCTCCCTAGCCAATCAAACTTGTTGATTTGCTCGGGATTGGTTGAGAAGGCCCAGATCTACACTTCCACCAAGAGAAATTTGATTCCCCCACTTATCCCTAGCGGATCTTGTTACTCTTGGGTGTTGAGCACCCTAGACGGTTGAGGTCACCTCGAAGCCATACTCCATTGTGGTGAAGCTTCGTGGTGTTGTTGGGAGCCTCCAAGTGTTGTGGAGATAGCCCCAATCTTGTTTGTAAAGGTCTGGTTGCCGCCTTCAAGGGCTCCAATAGTGGAATCACGGCATCTCGCATTGTGTGAGGGCGTGAGGAGATTACGGTGGCCCTAGTGGCTTCTTGGGGAGCATTGTGCCTCCACACCGCTCTAACGGAGACGTACTTCCCCTTAAAAGGAAGGAACTTTGGTAACACATCCTCGTCTCCACCGGCTCCACTCTTGGTTATCTTGTCCCTTTACTTTTGCAAGCTTACTTGAGTTATATCCATTGCTTGCTTGTGGGCTTATTGTCTTTGCATCATATAGGTTGTCCACGTAGTTGCACATCTAGACAACCTATTTCATTGCAAGGTTTAAATTGTTAAAGAAAAGTCTAAAAATTGTTAGTTGCCTATTCACCCCCCCTCTAGTCAACCATATCGATCCTTTCAATTGGTATCAAAGCCTCGTCTCTTTATTAAGGACTTTGCCATCCGAAGAGTATGGTTGACACCCACGACGGTGCGGAGGAGCACTCCGGTGTGAATCCCATCTCGTCCACGGCCGAAGGGGGAGCCTCGGTCTCTCGTGAGGAATTCAATGTGGCTTTAGACACATTGAAAACCTCCATGACGGCCGAGGTTAAAAGCATGTTTTCTGATTTCTTAGACGGACTTAAACTATCAACCTCACCGATGAAAGTGGGTGATCCCACTAACAAGGTGACGGATGCTACCTCCGACAAGGGGGAAGCTAACAGTGAAAAGAGTCCATCTACTAGTGGTAGAAATGGCACCGGCATCTTTGCCAATGTGGAACCCCCAGTGTATAGAGGACCGATCCCCTCTACTCACTTGAATCATGCCGGTCCTCCTCCTAAATATGTGAAAAATGAAGATTTTGACTCTTGGGTTTATCGCTTCAAGCGTCACTTAAAACATGTGAACACTAACCTTTGGAGAATTATTGAAGAAGGTTTATATCCTCATGATCCAAGCAACTTCACCCCTCGAGAAGAAGTGGACAATCAATTCAATGAGAGTGCTCTCTTCATCATCCAAGATGCAATCCTTCCCAAAGATCTCCCTCATCTTCGACCTCATGTCATGGCTAAAGAAGCATGGAAATGTGTTGAGTCTCTCTATCGAGGAAGTGCTAGCATTCAACACTCCAACTATGAAGTGGTGCAAGATGAAGCCGATGAGTTTGCCATGAAAGAGGATGAAGAACCTCGTGAGCTCTTCCGAAGAGTGACCAAACTCATGGTCGCACTCCGAGATCATGGGAGCAAGGACACGGATGACAACTGGATCAAGCACAAGTTTCTCAAGGCCATGATGCCCTACAACAAGGCCATGTCCTCCGTCATTCGCCAAAGACCGGACTTCCACTCCATGACCTCTAGTGAAGTGTTGGATGAGTTTGTTGCAATGAGCATCTTGGACAAGACCGCCGACAATGCGGTGCTCCGTTCTCAAAGGGCAAAGAAGCCCAATCTTGCCTTAAAGGCCAAGGTTAGCGTGGAAGAAGAAGAAGAAGAGGAAGATGAGGAGAGAAACCCCGAGGACACGAAGTATGATTATCATGAGCACATGGCTCTTGCCTCAAGACAGTTTTGGAATAAGAAGAATACAAGACCCAACTTCAACAAGAACAACTCAAGTGGCCTCAAGGGGAAGCAACGAGTTAGAACTTGTTTCAACTATGGCAATGTTAGCCATTTCGTTGTGGATTGTCCCTACAAGAAGCGGGAAGACAATGGTGTCAAGTTCATCCGAAAAGACAAAGCCAAGTCCTTTCCGAACAAGAACAACTTCACCAAGAAGACTCCTTCTCGCGGGTTGGTGGTTCAAGAAGAATACCGTGAGGATGACGATGATGATGAAGATGGTGAAACAATGGCCATGGCATCCGTTGCCATTGTCACAACTCCCCGGGTGTCTCTCTTCGATGCACCTAACGAGAACATCACCGCCAAGTGCCTCATGGCTAAGGACACCAACAAGGTAACCCCCAACATCAAAACCACCATTATTCCTAACCCTCCTTCAACGGATGACTTTGATAATGGTAAGGGGTCTAATGAGGAGATCAATGAATTTGAGTCCTTCATGAGTAAGCTCAAGGGCAAATCCAAGAAGCACTTTGTTGCTCTCTTGGAACAACTTGGTGAAGCCAATGACATGATCGAGGCTCACGAAGAAACCATCTCTAATATGGAAAGTCATAGTCGTGACTATGCCGATGAGATATCAGATCTCTCTAATGCTCTTGAGGAAGAGCGTGGGCATCATTTGGCTCTTGAGGAGTCACACAATGATGGTCATGCTAAACTAAAGAAAGATCTTGATCATGCTCTTGTTGTGTCTCGTGTTCTAGCTTCCGAGAAGGCTAAACTTGGGGTTGATCATGTTAGACTCATGGAGGAGTTTGATGTACTTGACAAGGCCCACAAGATCTTGAAAGGTGCTCATGCCACCCTCAAGGAGTCTCATGCTCAACTCCAAGTTAAGCTAACCAAGGAAAAGGCCACATTTCCTCACATGGTCTTAATTGATAATGCAAATGCTACTAACCCATGTTGTGAGCATGTGCATCTTGTGGAGGAGAATGCCAAGTTGAAGGAACAACTCAAGAAAGGTCTTGTGTCATGCATACAAGGCGAGAAGAACCTAAATGACCTTTTGAGCAATCAAAAGGAAGTTGTGGGCAAGGAGGGAGTTGGGTTCTCACCCAAGTCCAAGAACAAGAAGAAGAACAAGGAGAAGAAGAACAAGACCAATCGACCTCCTCCGCTCAAGCAAACCTTTGTGAAGGAGGGAGAAGGTGCTCCTAAGGAGAAGAAGAACAATGGGAAGAGTGGTGATGCCAAAGAGCGCAAAGCCATCTCTCCCAACAAAGCAGGCGACTTTAACCCCTCTTATGTGTTGTGCCGTGCTAGTGATGGGCATGTTTATGCTAAATTTGTTGGTTCTCCTTATGAGTACATTGAATGGTCTATTTGGGTTCCTAAGACCCTTGTTACTAACATCAAAGGACCCATTACTCAATGGGTACCTAAAACCAAGCATTGATCTCTTGTAGGTGTTTGCTTCCGGTGGGGGATCATGGTTGCTCGATAGTGGAGCAACAAATCATATGACAGGGAGCAAGGACTTGGTGGTGGACGTGCACAAGATCCCATCTATTCCCACCAATGTCGAATGGGGTGATGCCTCACATTCCAAGGTATTGGGTCTTGGCAAGGTTGTCATTTCTCATGATCTAACGATCGAGAAAGTCATGCTTGTTGAGTCCCTTGCGTTCAATTTACTTTCCGTTCGTCAACTCGCACTCATGGGCTTTGCCACCTTCTTTGATATTGATATTGTGGCCCTCTTGTGGAGCAAGACTCTTAAAGTAGCCTTTGTTGGGCATGTCGAGAACGGTCTCTATGTGATTAACTTTTCGGAGCAACCCACTAAGACCGCGACATGCCTAATGGCTAAAGTTGATGTGGGATGGCTTTGGCATCGCCGTTTAGCCCACGTCAATATGAAATCTTTGCAAAGTCTTCTCAATGGGGGCCATGTTCATGGACTAACGAATGTTAGTTTTGCCAAAGATCGTGTTTGCAGTGCTTGTATCAAAGGAAAGCTTCATGAGACGGCTCACCCTCCCACGACTATCATCTACTCGAAGAGACCCTTGGAGCTCCTGCACATGGACCTCTTCGGGCCTCCATGCTTTGACAGTCTTGGGGGTAGAAAGTATTGCTTGGTGATTGTGGATGATTATTCAAGATACACTTGGGTATACTTCTTCAAGAGGAAGAGTGAGACTCAACAAACCATTATCGACTTTGCAAATGAAGCTCAACGTCAACATAATGCAAAGATTCTGACAATAAGAAGTGACAACGGCACCGAGTTCAAGAACTACACCTTGGATGAGTTTCTTAGTGATGAAGGGATCAAGCATCAATATTCTGCACCATATACCCCTCAACAAAATGGTGTTGCGGAGAGGAAGAACCGGACGTTGATGGATGCGGCAAGGACCATGATGGCGGAGTTCAAGTCTCCATACGACTTTTGGGATGAAGCCATCAATACAGCTTGTCATGCATCTAATTGGCTCTATCTCCGCAAAGGCTTGAACAAGACTCCGTATGAGATACTCATCAGGAACAAGCCCAATCTCAAGTACTTCCGGGTGTTCGGGTGTAAGTGTTTCATTCTCAAGAAAGGTGTTTGTTTGTCTAAATTCGAGGCTAGAGCTCATGAGGGCATATTTGTTGGTTATGCTACAAACTCTCATGCTTACCGTGTTCTCAACAAGTCCAACGGACTCATTGAGGAGATGTGTAACGTAGAGTTTGATGAAAATAACGGCTCCCAAGTGGAGCAAAGTGGTACTTATGATGTAGGTGATGAAATTCCTCCCCAAGCCATAAGAAGAATGGGTATTGGTCATATCCTACCCATTGAGGAACCCCTTGTGGCCGAAGGAGAAGGACAATGATCCACCTCGGTGGAGCCTTCACCTACTCAAGACCCACACGCTTCCGAAGAACAAAGTGAAGGCCCTCAACCTCGGGAACAAGACCAAGGGCAAGATCAATCACAAGATGGTGGTGAACCTCCACATGATGCCCAAGGTCAAGTTCTTCCCCTCGAGCAAGTTCAAGATCATGAGCAAGCTCAAGATCAAGAACAAGCTCATGACGATGCTCAAGATGATCAAGTGAACCCTCCACCTTCGACATCCAAGGAGGAATTGGAGCGTCGTGCCGCGAAGATTGCTTCCAAACTCACCACCAAAGGTCATCTCATGGAGAATGTGGTTGGAAGCCTAAGAAAGGGGGTAATCACTCATAGACAATTAGCAAACTATTGTGAACATCACGCGTTTGTCTCTTGTGTTGAACCCCATAAGGTCTATGAGGCGCTCGAAGACTCGGATTGGCTCAATGCCATGCATGAAGAACTCAACAACTTCGAGTACAACAAAGTGTGGAGGTTGGTGCCAAGGCCTTCCGGGAACCATAACATCATTGGAACCAAGTGGATCTTCAAGAACAAGCAAGATGCTCATGGGAACATCATTCGCAACAAGGCAAGATTGGTAGCACAAGGCTACTCCCAAGTCGAGGGTATCGACTACGGTGAAACCTTTGCTCCTGTTGCTCGCCTTGAATCCATTCGTTTGTTGATTGCTTATGCTTCCCATCACAACTTTAAGTTGCAACAAATGGATGTTAAAAGTGCTTTTCTTAATGGTCCTATTAATGAGTTGGTCTATGTCAAGCAACCCCCTGGGTTCGAGGATCCCTTCTTCCCGGATCATGTGTATCAACAAGATAAGGCGCTCTATGGCCTTAAACAAGCCCCACGTGCGTGGTATGACCACCTTACCGAGTTGTTACAAGATCATGGATTTGAAGTGGGGCTAATCGATCCCACTCTTTTTACTAAGAAGGTCAAAGGGGAGTTGTTTGTATGCCAACTATATGTTGATGACATTATCTTTGGTTCCCCTAACAAAGCTTTCAATGAAGAATTTGCCGCTCTCATGACCTCTAAGTTCAAGATGTCTTCGATGGGAGAGTTGAAGTTCTTCCTTGGTTTTGATATCAAACAAAGAAGAGAAGGTACCTTCATCAACCAAGCCAAATACACTCAAGACATGCTCAAGAGGTTCAAGTTAAGTGATGTCAAGCCGGCCTCTACTCCAATGCCCACCAAGTGCCATCTTGACATTGATCCCAATGGTAAAGCGGTGGATCAAAAGGTATATCGCTCCATGATTGGCTCCTTGATTTACCTTTGTGCATCTAGACCGGACATCATGTTGAGTGTGGGGATGTGTGCACGGTTTCAAGTTGCACCGAAGGAAAGTCACTATGTGGCGGTCAAGCGAATCTTTCGATATTTGGCTCATACCCCAAACTTTGGCTTATGGTACCCAAGAGGGGCAAACTTAAAGCTTGAAGGATTTACGGATTCCGATTGGTAGGGAGAAAAAGTGGATAGGAAGTCCACTTCCGGAGGGTGCCAGTTTCTTGGGTGCTCTTTGGTGAGTTGGTCTTCCAAAAAGCAAAGTTGTGTATCTCTCTCGTCCACCGAAGCTGAATATGTGGCGGCCGGTAGTTGTTGTGCACAACTCCTATGGATGAGGCAAACTTTAAAGGAATACGGTGTCATTTGTGACAAAGTGCCTCTTTGGTGTGACAACGAAAGTGCCATCAAGATTTCTCTCAACCCGGTGCAACACTTCAAGACGAAGCACATTGAGATTCGGTATCATTTCATCCGGGATCACATTAGGCGAGGAGAGATCGAGCTCGAGTATGTCAACACTCATGATAACCTTGCAGATATTTTCACGAAGCCCTTGGATGAAGCAAGATTTCGCGAGTTAAGGCATGAGCTAAATATCATTGATTCGAGCAATGTGACTTGAACCCTTGCACACCCCACCCCACTCAACTTGGTGTCTAGCTTAGATGTAGGCATGGATATAGGGGGAGTGTTGTTCTCTCAATGAACTTTCCCTCCCCCCATTATGCATAAAACGATCAACTCTTTCACATTAGCCATTTTTGATGGTACCTGTGCCTCAAAGACGAGTTTTGGTCATGGGCCCAAGGATAATTCTTCGCGGTGCCATACCAATTAACTCAAACGTAGGTGGCTCCGGCCACCGCCCTCTCCTGAGAGAGAGGCCAGAGCTTGCTCTGTTTCGTGTGGTTGTTTGTATTTGAGTGGTTTCTGTTCAGTTGTGTGTGTGTGTGTGTGTTGCCGCGTCGTTCCTCTCGTTCCTTTGGCCTTGCTTTCCGTTTTTTTTAGCGTTAGCCGTTGGTCTAGAAGCCTTGTGGTTGCTGAAGCGGTACTACCGCTGGTGGCGAGTGCGCGGTACTACCGCTCCTAGCGGTACTACCGCCCTCCAGCGCGGTACTACCGCTGTGAGGCGCGGGCAGGGGGTTATATCGGGGGAAGGGGGAGTTTCTTCTCCCCCATACCCATTCACTCGCCCCCTTCGCCCTGTTTGTCTCTCTCTTCAGCAACCGGCGCCGCGAGAGGGCTCCGGCGGATCTCCCTCTCCAGGGCGCTCCTCTCCGTTTCCTTCGGTGGAATCGATCCCCACCTTGTCCTCTTGCCATGGATGCCGGTATTGCCCCCGTTCTCTGTTTCCTTTTTTCTAGATTTCCAATCTAGCGCTTTAGGGGCAATAGCAGTTGCATCTCTAGATTTTTGTCCAGATCTAGGCTTGAGTAGGATGGAGAATGCTTCTAGACAGTTTGGATTAGTGTTTGGTTGGAGTATTTTTGAATTTGGTAGGACGGTAGTACCGGATGTAACCACGGCAGTAGGAAACTGTTGTTTCCCCGCCTCCAGCGGTACTACCGCTCTCCCAGAGCGGTACTACCGCTTAGAGCGGTACTACCGCTTGGAGCGGTACTACCGCTCAAGGGTCATGGTACTACCGCCCTTCTACCAATTTCCATCATACTCCTACCTCTCAGTGATCCTCTTTGTTCGTGTTTTTGGCTTATGCTCGTTCTTTCTGGTGGTTTGCGTGTTTGTGTGTGTGGTTCCAGGTGATGAGGTTCCTGAGCATCAGGCTTGTCGTGTCAACCCCGGTCGTGCCTCGTCCAAGCGCTACCGCACCACTAAGCCCTCTGAGCCTGCCGGAGGATCTTCTAGTGCTCCACCTCCTCCTCAACTGCAGAAGAAGCCTGGGGTCAAGCCAAAGTCAGGCAAAACCGTGCCAGAAATGCCGCCCAAGGAGTTCTGGGCAAGGCGCCGCCACAACCCGTATGAGGTCGACCAAGATTCCACTTTAGTCAACCGTCCGTTCTGGAACAGGTTCCAGTTTGCCATCTACTTTGATGTTCTCAAAGCCAAGAAGAATCTCTATGTCAACGTGCACTCCATCGACACCGAGCATATGGAGAACGATCCTGACTACTTTGGTGAAGCTCTTCAGATGTGCACTCAACTGAACATTCTCGGGATCATGCAATTCAACAAGGACTATGATGCTGATATTGTGGCCCAATTCTATGCCACGGTTCATCTTGGGACTGATGAGGACAGGACACTGACTTGGATGACAAATGGCAAGTTGCTTTCAGTCAAGTGGAAAGCTTTCATGCAGTTGATTGGGGTGGAAGATCTAGGTCTTGAGTCTCCTGTCGGTTTTCGCCCCCACTGTCGCGCCAATGCCACTCACAAGCAAGCTATGTGGCCCTACTGCACTCTGAGGATCAACCCTGAGACGAAGAAGGAAACTTATGAGCTGCCTACCTATCGGGATATTCTTCACCGTATCTTCAGAGAGACTCTTTTCCCTCGCATCGGGAATCTGGACCAGGTTCACTCTTATCTCGTGGACATGCTTCTCTTCTGTCAGCGGGAGAAGGGGCAGAACACCAGAGAGTCCTTGGATATCTCTCATGTTATGTGGTCTGAGCTGGTTTCTGCTATCTTCGAGCGCAAGTGCCCGATTTATGGTCCGTTCATTATGCTGCTCATTGAGAAGGCCTGGGATCGTGTCTATCCCAAGGTGGTGCTGGAGATTGGAGAGTTGGTTTCTCACGATGTCAAGAGTCTGAGGAAGAAGGATAACTGGGGCACTCAGGCCCCTAGGACTAGAGTTCCGTCATCTGCTGCTGCCATGGAGACTGAGGAGGAGATTGGGGCTGAGGCTGAGGATGAAGATGATGACTACGTGCCTTCTGAGGCAGAGCCCTCTTGGGCCAAGAAGCTCAAGATCAAGGTGAAGAAGCTGTTTTTCATGGAGTCTCACGGTCAGTACATGACTCATGTGGCTGAGAAGAAGGCCCGAGGTCGCCACAAGGAGCTCATGCGTCAGATGGGTGCTATTGTGATTAGTGGTTTTGAGGATCAGCTTACCGAGGAGGAGGAGTGGATTCAGCAGCACTGCCCTTGGACTGATTCTGATGCTGAGCACTTCCCGGCTGGCGATGGTGGCGCAGATGATCCCTCTAAGATCTGATGGGTGTCCCTCGTTTGCTTTCACCTGGAGCCGTAGCAGCACTCCCTCTCCTTTTTGGTGTCTCGATGCCAAGGGGGGAGAGAGTTTAGGGATTTGTGCTTTGTGTCTTCCGTCTTCTATGTTTGTGTTTTCGCTTGTTGCTTTATTTGGTTTGTGTCAGTGAGACCTAAGTTATGGTTCTGTCTGTGAGACCTAAGCTCGAGTCATATGGTGTGAGACATATGCTACCTTACCTTTCCAGTATCATTATCTATCTATGTCTATCTAGCTTATGAGTTGCATGCTTATCATGTTATCTATACGTTGCTCTCATATATCTTGCTTAGGTAGTTGGTCTCTAAAATGTAGGGGGAGCATTGATCCTGGCATTTGTGTTGTGCAGTCCAAAGCACTTATCTAGGTAGCACACTTCCAAGGGGAGCCCTTCTACATTTTAGGACGGTTGTGTTTTTGCGCTTATCCTATATCTATCATATTGTGCAAATCCCGTATTGTCATCAATCCACCAAAAAGGGGGAGATTGTAAGGGCATATTTATCCCCAAGATGTTTTGGTGATTGATGACAATGCTTGTGCGGACTAATCGTGTGCGTTTAGTTCTTTCAGAGATTCATCCATTGGCACAAGACGATTTCCTCCCCTCGGTGTTGTAATTCAAGACGGTGCAGCTCCTTCGTTTCGTTGTTGATGGACTAGTTTCGTAGGAGTCACCGTACTATCAAGAGGGGATCCGCTTTGGTAAGACTTGGGTGGAATCACACGTACACATCCTTATCACACCCGTCGTCTTTCCTTCTGCCTCTCTGGAGCTGCCGTTTCCCCTTTGCTGTGCTTTGCTCTGCCCCAGCGGTAGTACCGCGACCCACAGCGGTAGTACCACCGAAGCTCCCCAGCGGTAGTACCGCTCTCAGAGCGGTAGTACCGCTCCAAGCGGTAGTACCGCTCTCAGAGCGGTAGTACCGCTCCAAGCGGTAGTACCGCTCTCTGAACGGTAGTACCGCTTGGGGTTTTCGGCCGTAGTACCGCTGTGCGTCTGGGCTACTTCCGCCTCGATTCTTGAATGAAGTTTTTCGTGTCGGGTTTTGCGGCACTAAGGGCGGTAGTAGGAGCGGTAGTACCGCCCTAAGCGGTAGTACCGCCCTTCCCAAGCGATAGTACCGCCCTGGGGTCAGGGCCCCGCCAGCACGGCAGTACCGCTGGGTTGAGCGGTAGTACCGCCCTTCCCTAGTGGTAGTTCCGCTCTGTGCGGGGCTGGTGAGTGGGATAACGGTTGGATTGTTCCCCCCACTATATAAAGGGGTCTTCTTCCCCAAAGTTGACCTACCTCTTTCCCCCAAAGCTCCATTGTTGCTCCAAGCTCCATTTTCGCCCGATCTCTCTCCCTAGCCAATCAAACTTGTTGATTTGCTCGGGATTGGTTGAGAAGGCCCAAATCTACACTTCCACCAAGAGAAATTTGATTCCCCCACTTATCCCTAGCGGATCTTGTTACTCTTGGGTGTTGAGCACCCTAGACGGTTGAGGTCACCTCGAAGCCATACTCCATTGTGGTGAAGCTTCGTGGTGTTGTTGGGAGCCTCCAAGTGTTGTGGAGATAGCCCCAATCTTGTTTGTAAAGGTCCGGTTGCCGCCTTCAAGGGCTCCAATAGTGGAATCACAGCATCTCGCATTGTGTGAGGGCGTGAGGAGATTACGGTGGCCCTAGTGGCTTCTTGGGGAGCATTGTGCCTCCACACCGCTCTAACGGAGACGTACTTCCCCTTAAAAGGAAGGAACTTCGGTAACACATCCTCGTCTCCACCGGCTCCACTCTTGGTTATATTGTCCCTTTACTTTTGCAAGATTACTTGAGTTATATCCATTGCTTGCTTGTGTTCTTATTGTCTTTGCATCATATAGGTTGTCCACGTAGTTGCACATCTAGACAACCTATTTCATTGCAAGGTTTAAATTGTTAAAGAAAAGTCTAAAATTGTTAGTTGCCTATTCACCCCCCCCCCCTCTAGTCAACCATATCGATCCTTTCAGACGTCCGGGGTTCTTCGGATGTCCGTAGATTCTATTTTGTGGTCGCTGGCATGGTCGTCCGTACTTCTTCGGATTTCCGTAGTTTTGGTTCTGGTGGGGAAGTCTCGAACGTCCGGAGGTGGCCGGTCGTACGAAGCCTGGGAGTCGTCGGACGTCCAGCCGCTGTAGCATGTGTTGGCCTGGTTTCCTTGGGCTGGCGTGACCTTCAGGGGCCGAACGTCCGGTGGGGTCCGGTCGTTTGGAGGCTGTAGACTTTGGGCAGCTTCTTCTCTTGGTCCTTGTACTTGGCGTCCTTGCTAGCTCGTCCGTTGGATGTGGTGGCTCCATGGCTTTCCTCTAAGTACCTGATCATGCATAGCACACACGTTGGAGGTAGTAGCCATGTCTCACATGTATAAAGTGAAGGTTCGGAGAGGAGCGAGTTCACCTTCTGTCTAATGGCATATAGCTGAGGTCTTGTCATATGTCCTCTTGGGGTTTGGAGAGTAGTCGGAGTGTACATGGGGATGAACGTGGGATGCTCCACATCATCTCCCCCCCCCCCTGGGAAATATCCGACCTCGGATCGTGATCCTCATCACCATGGAAATGGTTGTCGTGGACGAACTCGTAATTGGACGTAGATGAAGACATTGTGCAATCCAAGTACTCTAAGGTGTCTCCGGAGTGATAGACATGCAAAAAGAGCAAACACAAGCGACACTCAAAAATACAACGGTTAGCGCACACAAAGTGTCCATCATGTAAGAATGAGTCCGTGCGGCAAGATAGTGCGTGGAAAGGCACAAGATGCTTATCCAAAAGATGTAGAATGAGATGTAAAGCATTCATGGGAGCAAATGCAATCATTGTGTACACAAATGTGTTATGAATATGAGCAATGCAACCACGGTGCAAAATGATGTCATAAAGGGATGGTGTATCAAATGCATGAACATGGAAATGGATGCTCAATATGTGTATATTATCATGCAATTGATGGTCGACAATATGATCATGATGTATGAAAATGCCATCAAGGTAGATCACAACTAATTTGCTAAGGAAGTGAACAAGCTCATATATCGTGGATGACATGGGAATACAAGATGCAACAAGGCAATCATAATGTGAGTCAATCCATGCATAGGGTGCAAACTTGTGGTGAGTATGATATGTCCATCGAGCATGACATGTATGAGCACAATCAACAAATATGGAGGTGTTGGTGTACCAATGCTCGATGTCATGGCATGAGTGGAGTTCTGAAGGTGCATCCCATAAGCGCGAGCGCTCCTCAATGTGATGGTCCATAGAGCCAATCTCCAATGTCGCTCTTCCATCCAATATATGTATCATGTAGACAAGAAGAAGGAAACAACAATGAAAGAATGACCCATCCAATATGCATAATTGAGGATGACTCAAAGGGAAGGAGTTCACCTTTATGAGGATATCGAAAATGTTGGTGTCACGCATCTTGTAGACCGTTGCATGACCAATACGGCTCATCATGGTACCACCTTGTGAATCCTTCAAAACGAAAGAACATGACAAACACTCGGAAAAACAAATGAGGTTAGCGGAAGTGCAAAACCTATCATTCGTGTGGTAAGATACCAAACAAGTGTATGCATCATGCTCATCATAAGAAAGGACAAGGGAGCATTTCATAGTATGGAGGCATAAGATGCGATAACAACCAAACGCAATAGTCTCAAGTAAACAAGCATGCATCACAAGTAAGGTGTCAAAGTCTCCAAGATCAATAAGCATGGTATGGTTGCACTCAATACAAGTGGGTATGAAAGAGGCAACTAATGGACACAAGAGACAATGATCAAGATATATCATGTGAGAGGCATGAGCATATATGTCATCAACCCAAGAAAGCAAGTAATAGTGGAACATGGGTGATGCAACATAGCAAGCAATCATAGCAATCAAGTCAAGCAAGCTAGTAGTGCGAAGATGCAACCTACTAGAAGGAATCATGGCAAGCATGTCATGTGTGCAAATAGTGGACATGAATAATGCACATGACATATCACAAGCATGCAAGTGAGATATGAGAACAATATCATCAATGTATTGGCGAGAGGCCATATGTAAATAGCAATGGGACATCATGACTCTCCCAACACAACAAGCATCAATAGCATGGGGCACATGATAAACATGGCAATAGCAACAAGGACCTCCACCAAGCATGCAAATACACATAGGGTCAATCATGGGTAGATTCAAGCAAGGTCACAATTGCATGGCAAAGGCATAGAAGCAAGTATAACATGCAAAGTGAACATGGTAAAATGAGCATAAGGGGACAAATGGTATATAGCCCATAGTCGTGTGAGAGCCAAGTAGAATAGAAGCGGGTAGTCCTTGCGCGAAGGGAACGGTGGTAAGGACAATTCATGGGATCCCAAAATGTCGTTGCTCTCAAGAGCTCATTTCGTCAACTCTTGGGATTGAGAGGTTGATGAGTCTACATGAGTACCTACACAAAACAAAGACAAAGACAAAATTGTGTGTGCGTGGTATATGTACACATCATCCATCATGATGCACACGTGCATGTGTCGGTTAGCACAAAATATCCAATGCTCAAATAAATGAGATGCATGGTATAGAAACATGTCATCCATCATGAGAGGTTTGTTATTATGTATGCCATAATGGAGACTCAAAGGATGTAATGCATCATGAGAAATATCTAGAGCATGGTTATACATGGAATGCGTATGGTGCAAACAATCATGGAAATCATGCAAAGGATGGGATGAATCAAAATCTCCAAACATGTATGAGGAAACTATGGGGGTCTCCTCATGTGCATTAATGGGAACATCACATGGAGAATATTGACAACATCCAAAACAATGCATAGTTGGAACAATTTGATCATGGCATGGCATAGTAGATGAATTGCACAAATCATGTAAAGGAAGCATGGCAATATCATCACATGTAAAACAAAAGACAATGACCATCATCTCGTCATCTATGTCATAGGTGCAAATGGGATTGATTTTAATGGGGCATGCATAGTTACTATGTTGAGATTGGAATGATGCAATATGGGAGATCTCACTCATAGCATATGACAAGTTCAATGGTTTGTCAAACATGATGTGACCAAAAGAATTTTCACATGATATCCTATGAAGCATAGCATCACAACTAGGAAACTCAACATGCTCATCATCATATTCATCATAAATGGGTAAGTGAAGGCATGAAGAAGTCACACTAGCATGAAGCATGGGAATAGGTGGACCAACATCATGCAAGCAATCATTGTCAAGAGAGTCCACTAGTGGGACAAGAGAAGCACCATCACCTATGTTACTATTGGAGCATCGCTCATGTGTTGTAGGTGAGGTGTTGAAAGTCCACCCATTGTCATCTTCATCTTGATGGAACCATGTGGGGGTGCATCATCGTCCACCATGGCCATCGTCGTCTCCATTGGAGGTATAGACTCGTCGAGGATAGGCATGTCGTCATGTAGGAGACCTAGCACCAAAGAAGAAAACACACTAGGAGTAGAGGGTAAGTCGTTAGAAATCATAGTGGCCTCACGTGCCGTGTCAACTACCTCACTTACTAAGTGTTGTGGCTCACTCACTCCCTCAAGGATGCTCTCACTCATATGGTTGGTGGAGTCACTCAAATGGCTCTCAACCTCGCATAGGATATGTGGCATGCACTCATGTGTGGGGCTAGTGGTGGTCACACTCATCCTCTCATAGGAAATGCTCTCAATGTCACATATGGTGGAGTCACTCATCTCTCTCATGGGGTGGTGGCTCTCCTCACATGACAAATGGGGCATCTCGACATATGTGGGTGTTGGAGAGGTGTAGGTGCAAATGTCCCCATGCGCGGTCACGTAGCTTGACTCGGGGTATGAGTCCAATATGGGCACCATCTTCATGTTGTTGAAGAGGTTCGCGCTCATCGCCGTGGTCGAAGGGGATGGCCCTTGCTCGACCTTCTTGTCACCGTCTTGGTGTTGGAGGCCCATATGATGTGGCACCTCATAGCTCGTCTCCATGACCGAAGGGATTTCCCATGCTCGGCCATCTTCCTTGAGGGGCTTCCGAAGATGGAAGTGTCACCCTCGGTTGTAGGTAGTCGCCTTGGACTTGATGAAGTCGATGTAGGCGTACTCGTGCGAAGTAGGCGAAGATGTCGTACGTCCAAAGGAGAAGATGCCTTGATAGCACTTGGCGAAGATGCCGAAGTGGTTGTTGTAGCCGTAGCTCCGTCTTGGTGGTGCTCGTCTCGTGTCTTCTCTTTTTCTCATGAAGCTTGGACTTGGCGTGAAGTAGGGCTTGTTGGGACTTGTAGGTTTGTGCTTGTGGAGCATCTTCATAATGATGGTGTCGTTGTCGCGCTTGAGCTCGTAGTAGATGTCATTCGTCATCGTCGTGTACATGTTGCTTGGAGGTGACTTGTCCTTCATGATGATGTTAATCACGATTGTGACGGTGGTCATCACGAAGATGTGGACGTGGACGAATTGCACTTGCATCATTTTCGCGCTCCGAAGACTTGTGGCTTGAATGTCGCCGCCTTGAGGATGATGAAGGGGAGGTAGACTTGATCAAGGCCCGAATCTCCTCCATCCTTCCATCTTGCTCCTCTTTATGTGCGGAAAGCTTCTTGTCGATGTAGTCCCTTTTCCTTGCTTCGGAGTGACGAATGTCGATGGAGATGTTCTCGATGCGCTCTCGCAATATTGATTGTGCGCCTTGCATTTGTCGTTGTAGATCGAAGATGGACGCTTTGGTGATGCAGTTGTTCACGTCGTCGTTGTTATCGTAGACCAGAGAGGAAATGCCTTGCCTATCCATCACAAGATTCGAGCAAGTATGAGTGGGAGAAAGAAAAGAACTAGACCAAATGTACCTTGACAGATGTTGAAGATGGATCAATGATCACTCAAATGTGTAACAAGGAAATAGCATAATTGGTACCAATTCTTGTCGGTTCTCACACCTACACAAGTAAAGCTTATGGTGGAGCTCCGTGAGGATAGTGGCACAAAAAAATGATGCAAAATGTTAGCAAGAGTCAATAATGTTGAAAGAGATTCACAAATTCGCAAGTGAAACAAGTAGACCAACAGCAATATGAGGCACACGGAAACACACACACGGATAGATAAATGGGGTCGTGCAACCAAGGAATGAGCACAAAATGTGGAATCCACGGAAAACGCTCGTGTTGCACAACTCAAGAGAGATGCTAGCATGATTTATCTAAAGGCGGATACGACACTTGTGCACAACCTATGATATGCAAAGATAAACTTTCTATCCCAAGTATGCTATGTATGTATGGTTCCCGGTGTTTCTCATGAGATGATCCAAGATGATCGGATATGACAATCTTAATGCAATGTGGTATGATGCTATGGCACTTGCTTACAAGCTTCTTTGCTCTCTTTATTTTGCTTAAAAGCTTTATTTCTTTTCTTTTCTTTTATATGGCCACTTTTGCACAATGCACAAACCAAGATAGCAATTGTATAATGCGGGAACAAACTTGTGGCACAAGAGATGATATGATGATACCAATATGATATGGATGTATGCTATGGGAAGTATGGATCACTAATGTGCACAAGTAATGTTGCCGATAATACTCAAATGGCTAGTCTCGATAGGCAAGTGACGCAAAATGGGCTAGGGGTTAACAATGCAATAGCAAGGGGAATATACAATGGAGGGATACCACGATACCAAGATGATATGGAGGTTACCGTCCATGGTGATGATGAGTGGCGGTGTTCTTGATGTAGAAACCAAGATGATGTAGACTCGTCCCTAAGTAGCCGAAACACCTTAGGAAACGTAAAAACCACGAACTCAAAATCTCAACGTCAAATGTCAAAATGGTGGTAGCGGAGAGCGGAGGTGGTTTGCACTTGGCAATTTGGGGTGGAATGATGGGCTATACACGTGTCGGAGTTGAAGTTGTTGTCCCTAAGTAGCCGAAACACCTTAGGAGACACAAGCCACAACTCAAACAAGCTCAAACAAAATTGGGTTATGTTGGGTGGTCGGAAGCAGGGGCGGAGCCAGGAAATCGAGCCAATGGGTTCATGACTGATTTATTGTGAAAAATTAGTATGGCATAATTAAGTACAGTGTCCAATCTCACACTGTCATAGAAACGAGAGGCTAGCACCCAAATACAAATATGATAGCACTTATATTTATACATTGAAAACAAAACAATATAAGATTTGCAAAGAAAAACAGCAAGACATACCAGTTGGATGATATTATAAAAATCTCTTGTTTACATATTGTGAATAGAGTAATTCCAAAAATAACTTCATAGCTTCAGGTGTAGCTTCTCCTTCCCGAAAACACAGGCAAAATAGTCAAGTTACATTGAAAGTGTATAATACCATAAATCAAAAGAAGCATGTACAATCACTCACATTACAGTGTGCTCCCTTTCTACCATTCGAGTCAATTAATTATCAATGCATCACTCACAACTTGCCCCTCATTATGATCTGTCAAAAAGGCGGCAACACAAATAATAGATGAATCATCTCAATATCAGTTCTCTATATAGATGGATTTTTCTCTTTTCGAAATCTGTAAGAGTACTTACATCAACGACGTTTGAGGCATTTTTACCTGCATCTAACAGGTGGCCTTGAAGTGCCTACATCATAATCTGAATCTGGTGATTGGTTTCTCTGTGAGAAATATTTCTCCACCGCTGAGATCAATCAAAGTTCAGGAAAAGTTGATTAGAAAATTAGGGCAAAGGCTAGGCTAAATAGAACATGCATAAGAAGAAGAATATGTGCTGATCTATTAGTATCTTGAATTTGTACTGCAAGCTGACCTGCGGTTGCTTTCTTGGGGATGGCTAGCGAAGACTAGGCGATGCGTCGTCGTCGTGATAGGCGAACAAGAGGGGAAGAGGCGGATTAGAGGGAAGACCGCGACAAGTCTTGACGAGCGAGAGTCGTCGATTCACAACACATCTGACCTGATGCATTACGAGTCATCTTTTTTTTTGAGACAATGCATTACAAGTCATCATCTAACGCACGGACGGGACAGTAGCAGTTTACGTATGGGCCTTAGCTGGGTTACTCCCGTGAAGATTTTTTCCGGACAAAAAGGCTTTCGCTTGTGGATTCCAAATTCCGATGGGTGCAACCTGGATTTTCTAATGGGTTCACGCACACGATAACCTACACACGCGTACATGGCAGTAGAAAATCATTGGGTTCACTTGAACCCAACGCCACAATGCTAGCTCTGCCCCTGGTCGGAAGTGTATGGTGGGCAAGGTTATGTGGAAATGGTGGTGGTGGTTTATGAAGAAGCAATCGTCCCTAATTAGCCGAAACACCTTAGGAGACTCGAATCACTATGGGGAACAAAAATTGGTTAGGTTGCGGAAGTCGGTGGTGGTATAGCGGATGATGTGGTTGAAGCCCTAGGCAAAGATGCCAAAATTCACAAACTGTGATGGAGTCAAATAATGTTGGTGGTATTTTTGTGGGATGGGGGATGTCAATAACTTCAAAACGAGCTAAAGAACGTCAAAATCGGAGTTCGGATGAATTAGTTATGGCCGAAACAAGAATCAACCGAAGTCAATATCTACAGGTTACGGACGTCCATAAATGGACGGATGTCTGGTCGCCGGACGTCCGGTGGTCTCGGAAATCCGTAAATTTGGTTCGGGTTAGGGGTTCCGGTTTTCCAGGAAAGGTCGGACTTCCGGTCGTTCTTGGGGCTCCGGACGTCCGTAAAATGCCGGCCGTCCGTTGGGTCGGGGTCAACGCGAAATCCGAGATCCGGGGCGTGATTTTGAGCGGAAAATGGAGATTTCAGGGTCAAAATTGATGAGATTTCGTGGATGAAAGATGGGGAAACTTGGGGAGATGCTAGATCCACTCAAAACCAAGCAAATCCATGGATCAAAATCAACAAAAAATCATCAAACCAACAAATCACAAAAAAATTGGGGCTATTTTTGGTGGGGATTTTTGGATTTAGGACGAAATCAACAAAAATCAAGCTAGAAAAAGAAGGGTACGGGCTCCAAAAACGTGATCAACGTGGCTCATGATACTAAGATGATGTAGGGCGGAACCCTAGGGGGCGATCTTTTATGTTTGGAGAGGATCCCTACGAGGGGCACGAAGAACACGAGGAGGGGAACGAAAGAAATCACGGGGAAAACGCAAGAGAAACACTCAGCCGACTAGAATAAGGTCACACATGCGCTAGATCATCGAAACACAAGAGATACACGATCCAAATCCAACAAAGGACGATACATAGGGTAACCGGTTCTTCTCCGAGAGGAGGCCTTGAATCCGCGAGGGGATCTTCTCGTAAAGGGGTCTTGAATCCAGGTGGATCTTCTCCGAAGAGGCCACGGTCTCTCACGAGGAGTAGATCCGTATGGATGAGCAAAGCTCTATCTCTAAATGAGCTAAACCAATGCTAACCCTAGCTAGGAGGAGGTGGAGGAGTATATATAGTCTAGAGCCACGAAGGGGTAAGTGAGGGCAAAGGGGTACATGGGCTCGGCCCAATACACTGTGCACAGACAGGGTCCGAACGTCCGTAAGGCGCCGGTCGTCCGGGAGCTCGCGGGGGTCCGGACGTCCGGAGTTCTTCGGATGTCCGTAGATTCTGTTCTATGGTCGTTGGCACGGTCGTCCGGACTTCTTCGGATTTCCGTAGTTTTGGTTCTAGTGGGGAAGTCTCGGACGTCCGGAGGTGGCCGGTCGTCCGGAGCCTGGGAGTCGTCGGACGTCCGGCCGCTGTAACATGTGTTGGCCTGGTTTCCTTGGGCTGGCATGACCTTCAGGGGCCGAACGTCTGGCGGGGTCCAGTCGTCCGGAGGCTATAGACTTCGGGCAGCTTCTTCTCTTGGTCCTTATACTTGGCGTCCTCGCTAGCTCATCCGTTGGATATGGTGGCTCCATGGCTTTCCTCTAAGTACCTGATCATGCATAGCACACATGTTGGAGGTAGTAGCCATGTCTCACATGTAGAAAGTGAAGGTTCGGAGAGGAGCGAGTTCACCTTGTGTCCAATGGCGTATAGTTGAGGTCTCGTCATATGTTCTCTTGGGGTTTGGAGAGTAGTCGGAGTGTACATGGGGATGAACATGGGATGCTCCGAATCAAAAAGCCTAAGCTTGGGGATGCCTATGGCACCCCAATATATTCAAGGACAACCAAAAGCCTAAGCTTGGGGATGCCCCGGAAGGCATCCCCTCTTTCGTCTTCATCTATCGGTAACTTTACTTGCAGCTATATTTTTATTTACCACATAATATGTGTTTTGCTTGGAGCGTCTTGTATGATATGAGTCTTTGCTTTTTAGTTTACCACAATCATCCTTTCTGTACACACCTTTTGGGAGAGACTCACATGATTTGGAATTTATTAGAATACTCTATGTGCTTCACTTATATCTTTTGAGCTATGTAGTATTGCTCTAGTGCTTCACTTATATCTTTTTAGAGTAGTGTGGTGGTTTTATTTTGTAGAAATTATTGATCTCTCATGCTTCACTTATATTATTTTGAGAGTCCTTTAGAACAGTATGGTATTTGCTATGGTTATAAAATTGGTCCTAGAATGGTGGGCATCCAAGTTGGGTATAATAAAAACTATCATAGGAAGTGAATTGAATACTATGATCAACTTGATGCTTAATAATTGTTTTGAGATATGAAGGTGGTAATATTAGAGTCATGCTAGTTGATGTAATTGTGAATTTAAGAAATACTTGTGTTGAGGTTTGCAAGTCCCGTAGCATGCACGTATGGTAACCGTTGTGTGACAAATTTGAAGCATGAGGTGTTCTTTGATTGTCAACCTTATGAGTGGCAGTCAGGGACGAGCGATGGTCTTTTCCTACCAATCTATCCCCCTAGGAGCATGCGTGTAGTGCTTGGTTTTTGATGACTTGTAGATTTTTGCAATAAGTATGTGAGTTCTTTATGACTAATGTTGAGTTTCTGGAATATACACACTCTTACCTTACCATCATTGCTAGCCTCTACGGTACCGTGCATTGCCCTCTCTCACCTTGAGAGTTGGTGCAAACTTCACTAGTGCATCCAAACCTCGTGATACGATACGCTCTGTCACACATAAACCTCCTTATAGCTTCCTCAAAACAGCCACCATACCTACCTATTATGGCATTTCTATATTCATTCCGAGATATATTGCCATGCAACTTTCCATCGTCCCGTTTATTATGACACGCTTCATCATTGTCATATTGCTTTTTGCATGATCATGTAGTTGACATCGTATTTGTGGCAAAGCCACCATGCATAACTTTTATACATGTCGCTCTTGAGTCATCGCATATCCCAGTACACCGCCAGAGGCATTCATATAGAGTCATACTATGTTCTAGTATCGAGTTGTAATTCATAAGTTGTAATTAAATAGAAGTGTGATGATCATCATTTTTTAGAGCATTATCCCTAACAAAAAAAGGCCAAATAAAAAAAGCCAAAGAAAAAAAAGAAAGGCCAAATAAAAAAAGGCCCCAAAGAAAGAGGGGGGGCCAATGCTACTATTTTTTTCACAATTGTGCTCAAAATAGCACCATGGTCTTTATGATAGAAAGTCTTCTATGTTGTCATTTTCATTTACTAAGTGGGAATTTTTCGTTATAGAACTTGGCTTATATATTCCAACGATGGGCTTCCTCAAAATGCCCTAGGTCTTCATGAGCAAGCAAGTTGGATGCACACCCACTTAGTTTCTTTTGTTGAGCTTTCATACATTTATAGCTCTAGTGCATCCATTGCATGGCAATCCCTACTCCTTGCATTGACATCAATTGATGGGAATCTCCCTAGCCCGTTGATTAGCCTCGTCGATGTGAGACTTTCTCCTTTTTTGTCTTCTCCACATAACCCCTATCATTATATTCTATTCCACCCATAGTGCTATATCCATGGCTCACGCTCATGTATTGCGCGAAGGTTGAAAAAAGTTTGAGATTACTAAAGTATGAAACAATTGCTTGGCTCATCATCGGGGTTGTGCATGATGAGAGCATTCTTGTGTAACGAAAATGAAGCATGACCAAACTATATGATTTTGTAGGGATGAACTTTCCTTTGCCATGTTATTTTGAGAAGACATGATTGCTTAGTTAGTATGCTTGAAGTATTATTATCCTTTTGTCAATATGAACTTTTATTTTGGATCATTTGATCTGAACATTCATGCCACAATAAAGAAAAATACATTGAGAAATATGCTAGGTAGCATTCCACATCATTCTGTTTTTATCATTTACCTACTCGAGGACGAGTAGGAATTAAGCTTGGGGATGCTTGATACGTCTCCAACATATCTATAATTTTTTATTGTTCCATGCTATTATATTACCTGTTTTGGATGTTTATGGGCTTTACTTTACACTTTTATATCATTTTTGGGACTAACCTACTTATCGGAGGCCCAGCCCGAATTGCTTTTTTTTGCCTATTTCAGTATATCGAAGGAAAGGAATATCAAATGGAGTCCAAACGGAATGAAACCTTCGGGAGCGATCTTTTTGGAACAAACACAATCCAGGAGACTTGGAGTGGACGTCAAGAAGCAGCTGAGGCGGCCACGAGGGTGGCCAACGCGCCCAGTAAGGGTGGGTGCGCCCTTTTGCCTCGTGGGCCCCTCGTGGCTCCCCTGACCGACTTCCTTCGCCTATATATATCTTCGTACCCCGAAAACATCCAGGAGCACCACGAAAACCTAATTCCACCGCCGCAACCTTCTGTATCCGCGAGATCCCATCTTGGAGCCTTCACCGGCGCTCCGCCGGAGGGGGAATCGACCATGGAGGGCCTCTCCATCACCACCAAGGCCTCTCCGATGAGTTGTGAGTAGTTTGCCACAGACCTTTGGGTCCATAGTTATTAGCTAGGTGGCTTCTTCTCTCTCTTTGATTCTCAATACAAAGTTCTCCTTCCTCTTCTTGGAGATCTATTCGATGTAACTCTTTTTGCGGTGTGTTTGTCGAGATCCGATAAATTGTGGGTTTATGATCAAGTTTATCTATGAGAAATATTTGAATCTCCTCTGAATTCTTTTATGTATGATTGGTTATCTTTGCAAGTCTCTTCGAATTATCAGTTTGGTTTGGCCTACTAGATTGATCTTTCTTTTAATGGGAGAAGTGCTTAGCTTTGGGTTCAATCTTGCGGTGTCCTTTCCCAGTGACAGTAGGGGCAGCAAGGCACGTATTGTATTGTTGCCATCGAGGATAAAAAGATGGGGTTTATATCATATCGCATGAGTTTATCCCTCTACATCATGTCATCTTGCTTAATGCGTTACTCTGTTCTTATGAACTTAATACTCTAGATGCAGGCAGGAGTCGGTCGATGTGTGGAGTAATAGTAGTAGATGCAGGCAGGAGTCGGTCTACTTGTTGCGGCCGTGATGCCTATATACATGATCATGCCTAGATATTCTCATAACTATGCACTTTTCTATCAATTGCTCGACAGTAATTTGTTCACCCACTATAATAATTATGCTATCTTGAGAGAAGCCACTAGTGAAACCTATGGCCCCCGGGTCTATCTTTTATCATATAAGATTTCAATCTACTTTTATTTGCATCTTTACTTTTCCAATCTATATTATAAAATATCAAAAATTTATTTATCTTGTCATATTATCTCTATCAGATCTCACTTTTGCAAGTTACCGTGAAGGGATTGACAACCCCTTTATCGCGTTGGTTGCGAGGTTCTTGTTTTTTTGTGTAGGTGCGTGGGACTTTTGAGGAGCCTCCTACTGGATTGATACCTTAGTTCTCAAAACTGAGGGAAATACTTACGCTACTTTGCTGCATCACCCTTTCCTCTTCAAGGGAAAACCCAACGCATGCTCAAGAGGTAGCATCTGGCATTGCCTCCGTGTCAATCCTGGTCCTTGTGGTAGGGTTCGGGGCCGGATTAGCATGTGCATGGCCGGCCAGGTCTCCAAACACAGTTTGGCGTACGCTCCTCATACGATATGGCATCGCAGGAAACGTCACTGTCCGATCTATCCACTGAGTGCATGTTAAAAAATTATACCTCTTTGATGAAGGAGAGGGCTCAGCGGTATCATCGTTTGCCTTTCTTTTCAAAGACTCTCCCTATGCAAGCGTCGTCTTCTTAGAGGACGCCTTTGCCGTAGTACGATGGAACAAGCGTCGCCCTTGGGAGCACGATACAGAGCGGTGGGTGAGTCGCCAGGGGAAACTCTTTTTGAGGGGATGTCTCCTGGGTACTTACATGGAAGGAGGGGAGAAGGTCGGGGTAATCATCTATAATGGACACTTCCATGACGTTGTAGCTCGCCTGATAAAAGACTCCCTCCTTAAATTCTATAAATATATCCAGATCCTCTTCAAATCCAGGATCTAGGTCTCGAATATGGTTCTCCGGCTGTGGAGTAGGGCTGTAGATCCCTGCGACGACCTTTCTCCATTCCTATTAAAGGTAGCCGGATTAAGTTCGACTAAGCATAACTAAGGAGAAAGATTGAGTGAGGCCCATGATCATAAACTCACCCAGTCAATGGGGTTATACATGGAGAAACCTTCTCGGCATCTAAGGCGAGTGAAGTCTTCCTTCTCCCCTTTGTAAAGATAAGCCAACATGGCGGCTAAAGCGGCAAAATTGTCCGGACCCTTGCGCCCACAGCGTGATGCGTCGTCCTTCCCGCTGTAATGCCACATGGGAAGCCCTCTGGATTGGAGTGGCTGAATGCATCGCGTTATTAAAATCGCCATTACCTCGACTATAGACAGTCCGGAGTGGGCGAGTATTCTGATCTTGCTCACTAGCCTCTTAATCTCTGCATTGTCTTCTTCCTCAAAGCTTCGGGGACGCCAACTGTCACGCTTCTTTAAAGGAGTAGTGGAAAGTTCGGGAAGACCGCGCCGGATGGGGTCCGGGAGAACAACATCTTCAATGTAGAACCATTTCGAGGGCCACTCTTCGGATGCCTTCTTCGGAGTGCCGGACAGGTATCCTGTTCCAGCTATGCGCCATACTTTGGCACCGCCCACCTCGAATATGGATCCCTTTTGGGAGCGGGGGACGAGACAAAAAAATTTCCTCGATAACTCGAAATGGGCCTCGCATCCTAGGAACAGCTCACAGAGAGCAACAAAGCCCGCGATGTGCAGGATGGAGCCCGGCGTGAGAATGTGCAGTTGGAGGCCGTAATACTCCAGGAGACCTCTGAGGAAAGGGTGAATCGGAAATACCACGCTTCTCAGTAGGAAGGAAACAAAGCACACTTGCCCCCCTTTAGTAGGATTGGGGAAGTTCTCCGCCAGGGCTTCGCCATTGATGGAAGTTAATCCCGCCCAAACGAGGACTAGATCGGAGGGAGGGATATATCTCTGCTTCTAAAGCTTGGTCAACTGGGCGTGGGATATCGAGCATCTCTCACAATCGCCTTTTTAAGGGCCGTGGGGGCGCGAGGAAGAACTAGGAGCGCCAGCCATGTTTGGATGCTTTCCTATGGCAAGATCTAAGGATTTTTGCCTTGTGAGGAGTGGCATGTGAGATTCAATCTCTTTAAATAGACTCCTTACCTACGTGGTCAAGGGATTACCTGTAAAATACTTAGACCCTTCGTATTTGTTTGACATGTGGAGGCCGAGGCGACGGCAGCACAGAAGCTGAAGGGTATGGTATTTAATATAAAAGCCGAACTATACGAAGTACAATGGGGAACCCGCCTTGCAAAGCCGAAGACACGAAACCGGATACAACATCGTCATTGAAGGCAAGTTCGGGGGCTACTGAGGGATTCCTGGATTATGGGGTCCTCGGGGAGCCGGCCTATGTGACATGGGCCAGACTGATGGGCCGTGAAGATACAAGACAGAAGGCCTTCTCCCATGTCCGGATGGGACTCTCCTTTGCGTGGATGGCAAGTTTGGCGTCCGAATGTGTAGTTCCCTTTCTCTATAAACCGACTTTGTACATCCCTAGTCCTCTCCGGTGCCTATATAAACCGGATGGTTTAGTCTGTAGGGGCAATCATAATCATACAGGCTAGACATCTAGGGTTTAATCATTACGATCTTGAGGTAGATCAACTCTTGTAACCCCTATACTCATCAAGGTCAATCAAGTAGGAAGTAGGGTATTACCTCCATTAAGAGGGCCCGAACCTGGGTAAACATCGTGTCCCCCGTCTCCTGTTACCTTCGATCCTCAGACGCACAGCTTGGGACCCCCTACCCGAGATCTGCCGGTTTTGACACCGACACCCGGTACCAATCCTGCTAATTACCTAACCGATGATGTAGAGTTTGAAATAATGGAGGCGGACGAATTCAAATACGAGTACGGGAAGCCTCTCTTCAAACCTGATCATCCACCTCTAACAACGATGATGTGAAGATTGCATGAATGATACATGCAAAGATGCAGGCAGTCTGGGAAGGATACTGTGACGCTGGGAGTTAAAGAGGAGCGCGACCTCGTTGAAATGGATCTGTTGTCTATTGAATTTGACGAGTTATTCCAGTTATACAATCGAAAGGCCCTCGACAAAACACTCATGACTTGCCACTGTCTGTAAGTACTACTTCTGTAATAATTAAGTCTCTATATATAGCTCAGCTCTTTCATTGCATGTATATATAATTATCCTTGCTATATTATGCAGGCTAAAGATCGGCGAATGCAGAAAAGCGGATATCT
The DNA here is from genome assembly GCF_002162155.2 of Triticum dicoccoides. Classification (NCBI taxonomy): domain Eukaryota; kingdom Viridiplantae; phylum Streptophyta; class Magnoliopsida; order Poales; family Poaceae; genus Triticum; species Triticum dicoccoides. The sequence continues at coordinate 553,885,599 of NC_041385.1, forward strand.
ATGAATTGAGTTCATTAACCCAAATATCATACATGAATGGACGGTCAAACACAATGTCGCAAAAACCAAGGACAACTTGCTACAATTGTTGCTTAAAAATCAAAACAAATATAAAATAATCTTCCCTTACAACTTCAAGTGAGTGTTACTGTCTTGTGCATATTCGGTTTCCCTTACTCAAGGTTAATTATAGTAATGTAATTGATGAGTGATGCATGCGTGCGCAGATTCCACTTTATTTTGCTAGAGATTAAGCTTGAAGCCGGAATAGTATCTGTCTTAGACTCGAGAAGAAAAGATCCCCAGGAGTATGCGAACATGACTGAGATGCTCCAGAAGTAAGTTCAATCGATCATTATTGCAATATATCGGCAACTTTGTTCATTTCCTGATATCAAGTAAGTATTCTCTTTGTCTGGCAGGGTTTAGAAAGAGTTCCCCGTAATTACGATGGGACTGCCGACGGAGCTGCAATTTAAACACCCAAAAGTAAGTACTACTAGCTAGTTCCACGCATCTCCCATTGATTCTAGCTAGTTTCATCAATACCATTGAGCATGCTTGATTATCAGTTTGGTTGAACTCTATTTCTCGTAAAGTGCTTGTGCCAGGAAGCCGGGAATGATTTTTGTGGATACTACGTTTGCAAGTTCATCTACAACTCGACGACCTCTAAGCGGGGCTACTCTGAAAAACAATATAATGTACGTAAACAAAAGAATTCATAATTTTATTTTATTACCATCATTTGTGTTGAGTTTCATTCATATATATGTATTGACCCACTTCTTTAAATTAGATGTGGCAGATGCGAGATGAACTCCTACGACATTATCGCATACAAGCTATTCAAGAGGAATTGGTGGGATTCTTTCTTGACCATGTCATGAATAGAGCCGAAGAATACCATGTGGAAGTTCAAATAGACCTTAGGTGTTAGGGTTTGTAAGAGATCTTATATTGTATATATGTAGCTAGTAGCGTCGGATAGATATACGAAAACTTGTTGTTTGACCAATCTCTCAAAGAAAGAGGGGTCACTTCTCTTTGTATATGTTCATGACGATCTTGTGTACTTAATGGTGCCTTCATTTGCTTACTAGCTGCGTGTCGAGTTTTCTCTATACGTATAGTAGCTAGCATCAACCAAGCACAGAGATAAAGAGAGGTCACTTCTCTCTATTAGCTAGCTAACACAATATATGAAACCCCTACATTAACCCTCCAAAAAACTCTAACCCTCCCCCCTTTCAAAAAAAACAGCTCATGCCATATGTTGACGCGTGGATGCCTTTTGGTCACGGTTGGTATTACCAACCGGGACTAAGGATCCTCCTGCCTGAGCGCCCCGCAGCAGCCACGTGGAGCCCTTTCTGTCCCGGTTCGTAAGTGAAGGGGGACTAAAGGTTTTGGGCTTAGTCCCGAACCTTTAGTCCTGGTTCCAGAACCGGGGCTAATGGGCCTCTGGAACCGGGACAAATGACCTGTTTTCTACTAGTGGAGGGGCAGAAGGGGAGGGGGAAGCAATGGGAAAATGGAGGGAAAGTGGGGGGGCAAAGGCCTGTGTGTCGCCGACAAAGCAGACCCACGCGCCTTTTGGCTTCGGCTGGCACCCCCAGGGGCCTGCGTTTCGCTCGGGTTCGCCGGCTGTTATTTCTGCCCAAACCGGGGATACACAAGGTCGTGGGAGCGCGACTGGGCCGATTTTTCGACGCCGGCGCTAAAAAGAGCCATGTGGGGCATGTCACAATCCAAACAGCCCTCTATATTCTTTCCCCGCAAAAAATAAAATAAAAAAAATCTTCTCCATGCTTCCCCCGCAGAAAAAAAACTTATCTATGCTTCACGGGATCATAGATCCTATTTCAATATTGTTGATTGATTGCCATCCAAGTGAGCGACCTTGGCTTGTCGGTTTGTGTTTTTTTTCCTCAAATAATAACGCCCACACGTGTGGCACAAACCAACATGGCCCAAACACCTTCATTACCATTCATTTTTTCACGTCAAAATGGATGGCATCAACGGAGATCTTTTTAGTTTTCGGCCTAAAAATGTTCTATCACCTAATTAAAAATTCAACTAAAAATCCGTTTTCACCATTAGATCCATCTCGACGAGATCTTCAAAACTAGATCCCATGTTGATATGTTTCGATGAAATTATTTTTGGCCAAAAGTTGCCATGATGTTTACATTGTAGTTGCCATGTGTCAATTTTAGTTTATAGATCATGACAACTTTTGTATTTTGACCGTGGCAATTACAGTACTTTGACCATGAAAGTTATTTTTTGTATGAAACATGGCAATTTTAAGTGCATGTATCATTGCAATTTTAGTTTGTGGTTCATGGCAAGTATAGTTTCTTAATTCCATATTTTATAATATGTCAAAATTTACTTTTAAATGTAGAAGAAAAATAGATGAAACATATCATGGTAACTTTAGTGTAAACACCATGGCAATTCATGTGCAATAGACATGGCATCTTTTAACAAAAAAGTCGTCAAAACATATTGATATGAGATCTAGTTTTGAAGATCTCGTCGCGATTGATTTAATGGTGAAAACGGATCTTCGATCGGATTTTTCATTTAAGAGATACCTCTTTCATCTCAAAAAATTTGTCTTAGATTTTTCTAAATATGGATGTATCAAGTCACATTTAGTATTAGATACATCTATATCTAGACAAATTTAAGACAGAAAGTTTGGGACGAAAAGAGTAAAACATTTTAAAAATTGAAAATCCAAAAAGTTTACCACATACATGCATGCAGTGACATGGCGCAATCTGTGTATTGTAGGACGTGTGGGTGGGTGTTGCTCCCACCACACGCGTGAGCGTTGTCAGCGTTTTTTTTTATTTGCTAGGGTAATCGTGGTGTAGCGAGTCTTAATCGACACTTGCTCTGAACTACCCGATCATTCACGGACCCCACACGTATGTCTTTTGCAGATTTCGTGCGTGGCCCAGCACCTCACACCTTTTGCAGTTTGGCACTGCAAAGTGCAAAGGGTTATTTTTGGTTTTAACTCCACGATTTCAGCCTGTGGTCCAGGAGGAGACCTTTGACGCCGGGCCATTTCAAAATTATTACCTGGGCTGGGAGTGCTGCTCAAATCTTTGGCCGCATCTCCCAAAAATCCTCTCATCATCAACTGAATCCAAAAATCCAAAGCCATCATCAACAACTGAATCCAAAAATCCTCTCATCATCAACTGAATCCAGAAATCCAAAACCATCATCAACAACCGTGAAGTAAGCAGACGCCGTAATCATCAACAATCGTGAAGTATTCAGCATCTTATCATGTTCGAGCTGCTGCTGATTGAGAATTTGTACGGCTACTGGGAAAATCATAACAGATTCTTCAGAATATTTGCAAGAATCTTTTGCCGTTGTTTCAAATTTTCTGTTTGCAAAAATCTCGTTCGCATTACAATAGCTCAGCAGGAAATTTCAGTTCGTGTTCCACGCATCAAATCATGACGAAAAAATTACCAAAATTATTCCCTAGAACAGCCAACGGTCTAGTAAAGCTTCAACAGAACCCAAGATAACGCCGAACTGTATCTTACAATGGGCAGCAGCAGCAATGCAGCATGCAGCCATCGATCATCATCATACGGTTCAATACAGTTCACGACGGCAGCACCAAACAGAGTTTAATCTCACGAACATCATATCATCATCATCATACAAGCATAAGCGAAATACGAACCAAAATGCGGTAAACATCAGTGCATTGATGGAAGCATGAGCTAGAGCGCGAGCTGAGCTGAGCTGAGCTAGCTCGCCGTCGCGAACTGCGAATCTGTGATCCATCCAAGAGAGACGAGCGTTGGGCATATACAGATATGCCACTCTGGTTGTCGCCTTCACTTCACTTGTTGCCCTTCTTCTTCCACAGGTCGCCGAGCATCCGGATGCCGGCGCCCTTCCGCTTGCTGCCGAACCCCTCGTCCTCGCCGTCGTCCGGCATCGTGGCCGGGGACCCCCACCCGTTGGCATTGCCGGCAAGGCCGTGGTGACCGACGAGATGGGCGTCCCCGCCGATCACCGCGGCGGCCGCCTCGGCCGCCTTGCGCCACTGCTCGGTCTGCACGCGCAGGCGCCGCATCTCGGCGTCCAGCGCCTCGCGCGCGGCCTCGGACGCCCTCAGCTGCTCGCCCACCCGGGCCTCCCGCGCCGCGTTCTCCTTCAGCTCCTGCTCGATAAGGAAAGCCTTGGCCACAGCCTCCTCGTCAGCCCTCTTGACCGCCGCCGCGGCCTCGTCGGCCTGCTTCTTGAGCTCGGCATTGTCGGACGTGAGGACGGCGACTTCCATCTCCTTGGCCATCAGCTGAGCCTTGAGCTCCACGAGCTCCGGGCTCTCCTTTTCGCCGCCGCCAATGGCCGCGGAGTCCTTGCCATCCTCCTCAATCATGGTCTTGGTCTCCTCCACTTCCACATCCTCCTCGGCCAGTGCCGCCTTGTCTCCACAACTCACCTCTTCGCTCTCATCGGCGACGAGCGCGCTCTGGTTCTCCTTGTCGCCCGACTCGGTCCGAACGACCTCAAACACATCGGTCGCCGGGGAGTTTATGCTGCTCTCCTGCTCCTCCTCGGCCGCCGGTTCTTCAACAACCTTCACCTCCTCAGTTTTCTTCTCGTCTTCGACCGCTAGAAGAGCGGGGGAGGGAGGAGACGCCGCCGGCTTGGGGCTCCCCTTGGTGCCGACGTGCTTCTTGGCTTCCTCGAGCGCGACCTGCGCGTCCTTCTTGGCGGCCTCCGCGGACACGAGCTGCTCCCGCAGCTTCTTGAGCTCGTCCTGCACCTTCCCCAGTTTCGTCTCCAGCTCGGCCACCCGAGTCCCCGCGCGCTTCTTCTGCAAATGGGCGCCGCCGTCAGATCAAATGGCGAGCATAACCAGAGGAGAGCGTAAATAACTGAGAAACAGCAGCGTACCTCGGGCAGCGGGCTGCGCGGCGAGTGGCGGTCGGCGATCTTGGGGCTGCTCCGGTCGACAACGAGGCGGTGGTGCGCGCCATTGGCCTCGGAGGAGGCCGTGGTCTTGAGGTGCAGCGGCGCGCGCGGCGACGCCCGCTGCGGCAGCTCGGACCCCCTGGGAGATTAAATGCGCACCAACGGCATGGCTTAGCAAGGAACGAAACCGACACCGGACATTGAAAGGAAGTGGGCACCGCACGCACCTGGATCTCGGCATGGCCGGCGCCCGTTGCCCCGCCCGGCCTCTGGCTGCTAGCCTCGGCGTCTGCAGCGCGTCGTCCTAGGATGAGAGGAGAGGAGCACGAAGGAGAGGGACGGGGGTGGTGGAAAGGCGGGCAGGCAAGAAGCAGGCGGCACAGCGGCGCGAGAAAGAGAAAAGGAGTCGAGCCTCGTCCCCCGGGTCAGTCCACCGCTCCACTCTCTCTGCTCTCTCGTGGAAACGGGATTAATAAATGGAGGAGAGGGGCGCCGGGTTCCGTAAAGGCGACCGGGCCGGTGCGGTGCGGTGGCGATTCAAATTTGAACGGGAGAAATCGAAATCGCTGGAGCAACGGGACGCGGCCGACCCGAGCGCGAGCGCCGGTGCCAGGCGACGCACGCAGCGCAGGCCCCGACCTCGACTGGTTGGTGGCACACCCTCGGCCCAGCGTTAATGCGGGCGCGCGCGGATGGATTAGAACGTTACTAGAACCGGGTAAAAACAAAACAAATCAGAACAAAAGGAGGCCTCTGCTGTGCTGGGTTTGGGTTCATGTGGCAGGGCGCGCGTTCGTTCGTCGTGGTAGGGATGAATGCATGTGCGTGTACGTGGGGCATCTACGCTGTCCTGTGTTCAAAGACGTGCCATGGCGCCGAGCTGAGGGCGAAAGGACCAGCTTGGTGAGGGTGAGCCGCGGCCGTGCCCCCACCGTGTGGCAACTTGCACGAAAAAGAGGAGGCCACCGCTCGTCCGACGATCTGACCGTCGGTGATCACTCACTGCTTGCTGCTCCTTGCTTGTGGTACGGTGGCACAGAGGTGGCTTCCTCCGTGACTGTTTGGCTGCTTGGGAAAAACTGCCGACGGAGAAATAGCACCGCGCATCACGGACACGCATCTGGTGAGCAAATAGAGCTCTCGTACCAGCGCTTCGGGATTTTGACGTGACGGATTCCGGACGGACGAGCGAGCGAGCGAGCGAGTAATATCGGACAGGGTGATGCTCACGCCGCTTTTTTCGAGGCAAAAAAAAAGAGAGAGAGAGTTTTGAAGCAATCAGGCGGCATTCCATGGGCATTGACTTAGTTTGCACCATCTGTGTAACATTAAGCTGCACATGCTTCAGGGTCCAGCCACGCCTACTTTACTCGCTTTTGCAGCGAGCAGTTCGTACTCCTAACCTTTTGAAGCAACCAGATTCAGATTAGAGTATGTGGTTCTGAAGAATGTTTCCTACTCTGCCGATGTTTACCTGCGAGGTAACCTTAGTAGTACTAGCCTTTTGATCCATTTCCTTTTGAAAAATATCTTGCTACTATTTGCTAGTATAGTAGTACTGAATTTGCATTGCAGTGTACCTCTACTACACATTTGAAGCTAGGCAAACCGGCAGGATATAGAGGAGGTAGTAGTACCAAGTATAGAGTATCGGAATACGGTAGTAGCAGGACATGACAGCAACTAATGGAGACAAGTGTTGGGTCTTTGGAAGGGAAAACGCTCAAGCACGGCAGATGGGTGGGAAATCAATGTAGGCATGGAAGGCAATCGCCCTGAGCAATCTAGTACCATGGCACATAGTAGTAGCTCGTTTTTAAGCAGGCTGCGCGGGCAGCTGGATCTGCAAGTCAAAAAATGTAAAGCACACACAAGATCGTCGGAGATCAGGTGCACGGGTCGAGTAGCTCTTGCAGCAGAAAACCCATGTCATGGTCATTGTCAGTTCGTGCAACAAAGACGTTGTGCCTAATAATCACCTGTAGCCCAACTAGAACTAGTTAGCGTGGGATGTGTATCGCTCACCTAAGCGCTCGCACCGAGTGGTACTGCTGTCGAGTTAGCATCACCTTTCCCTCAAGTCACAAGTGTTCCCGTGCAAAGCATGATTTTTGAGACAAAAAGATTATTTTTGCCCCCACACGACGGGCCGAGAAGTACCACGCATATAGCAAAGCAATCGATCGTGACACATAGTAGAGTCATACACCTACATGATCGACATATTTTCTAATCTCTCGCAAGATATGACCGCATTCTGGAAGTAGTTTTAACAAGACCAGATGGACAGAAGCATAATCTAGTAGGGTGAAGTCAATATCGACCCATATCTTGCAGTTTCCGAGACATGATCACCTGCTCGCCTGCATGCGTCCAAGGGGTGATTGTGACACATACACCTGCTCCATCCAGCATGGTACTATACATACGGGCGACACGAGTAATGAGATGAGATCACAGAGGAAAATAGTGGATACGCACTGCGCACGAACGAACGGTCGATCGGGACAGGTGCAACGTCCAAGAGCATAGTGTACACCTGAGCCGTAAGTGTGATGCAACGGGTCACGAAGCGTAGGGCTCCCTCCCTCGCCTTGGAAGTTGCAACTTTGGAAGCTTTCTGAGACGAGCAAGATGCTGCCTGTAGGCCGTGGGAGATGGGATAGCGGCAGGAGAGGACAAAGGAGAAGAGGGAGGAAGAGTAAGGAGGAGATCAACGAACGTGCCCAACAAATGCTTGGGTCCTAGTAGTGCACATGTCTCGTGTCTGTGTGTGTGGGTTGGTTCCTTTCTTGTCACTAGTGGTCTAGACTTTTCTTTCTGTATGTATATCCTCTTTCTTCCCGAGGAAACAAAATCTACTCCCTCCTTCCATCTATATAGGGCCTAATGCGTTTTTCGAGGCTAACTTTGACCAAATATTAGAGCAATAATATATGACATGCAACTTACACGAAGCACACCGTTAAATTCGTGTGTGAAAGGAGCTTTCAATGATATAACTTTCACATTGTGCATGTCATGTACTATTAATCTTGTCAATAGTCAAAGACGGTCTTAAAAACACATTAGGCCTTAAATAGATGGAAGGAGGGAGTAGTTTAGTTTACTTTGTAAAACCGTCAGCGAGGAAGGACGCATGGACTTTCACCGCGGATGGCCCAATGAGCGGCACAGACGTCGCGTGGAAGGCTGCGCGCACTGCTTGCTAGAGTGACAGACACTAGCGTACGCCCATGAAAAACACCTCGCAACGCACGCACCCACACGTGACATCGTTGCGGGTTAAATTTTTGGATGTTGCGTTGATTGCACTTCACAAAGAGACGAAATTATGCTTACCGATGCCTAGTGGTCTTCTTCTTCGGTGCATGCTTTACCTGATCAGTCAGACTCGTTAAGCGAAGGTGGCCCATACATGTCGGTCGTGCGTGCTAACGCCAAGAAGCCCCCCTGAGATTACGAAACCAGCAAAAATCCGACGTCAGATTTCCAGGATCCCGACGCAAACGCCTATTCGGATGAGCTGCACTGATCTTGATGCAAGAAACAGTGCCGCATCATGTTTTTGTGAGCGTTTGTTGCAACTATTTTTGCTAGGTGCTTGTGTTCACTTACCTACATTCTTGTTGTCACGGCAAATAACCCACCGTGGTACCTTAGTCCGGATACCATCACCAGTGCCATTTTTTTGCCATGTTTCAAATGTTAAAAGTCACTAGTCTTTAAGTCCCGTATCGTGGCTAATTGTTCACACTTAATTGTCATGAAGTGTTTTTCAACATCCATTGCAAAGTGAACTTGTTGCAATTTAACTTTTGTACAATCATGTCATTTTTGTGTGCGTTAGGTATAGTACACTTGAATTTTCAAAAATATATGCTAGTTTGTGGCTATTTCCTAAACATGGCAAATTACATGGTTGTTTTAGTTGCCATGAAATATATATGATTTTTCGAATACATATCTACATGATTTTATATTTAAAAAAGATCGCAATCTTTCTGTTTTCAATTTTCTAGTCTGCGTGCAAATTGCTATCTTTTAATATTTGGGTCTTTGTGCGCGTAAGCTGGGCCTTCTTTTTTTGCCCACTTACATTGACCTGTACATAGGGATAAAATTGTTCTTGAAGGACCTATAAACATTGTTTTGGATCAATAACATGTACATAGTGACAAAAAAAACCTGGACATAGCGAAAAAGGTGCTCTCGATGGAGGGGGTCGCCCTGGGTTCCTCAAAAATCGAACGTCAAGATTATGTAAACCAATCTATGCTTGGATGGTTAGGAGAAAGATGATATCTCAGCCCATCAGGATTTAAGTCCTGGTGCTCGCATTATTCCTAAATTTATTTTAGGATTTCTGGTGATGCGTGTTTAGTGGCAAAAGACGTTTCCGTCAATTACGAGACGTTTGTAGTGACTTCGTCAATCTCAAGATGATGTATCGGCTCAGCCTGTTGAAAATGCTCATAAATGTAGAGTATGAGTGTGTGTTTATAAGTGTGGAATACGAGAATAGGTTGTGCAATCGCGATGTATTGATCGGTGCACCAAGCACGTATATATAAGTACAGAGGTGGGCCACAACCTCAACTATACAGAAGAAACAGGAGGTGGGCCCTATACACAAATATACACGTACACAATATACTCA
>NC_041385.1:553895323-553897771 GCF_002162155.2 Triticum dicoccoides
CGGCGCCAGTGACGCAAAGACTGGAACGAAACTCCTCGAAGGTGGAAGTCGGCAGTCCCTTCGTCATCACATCAGCGAACTGTTGCGCAGTCCGCACATGGAGAACCCGAATACGTCCAAAGGGCCACCTGCTCGCGCACAAAGTGAATGTCCAGCTCAATGTGTTTAGTCCGGTGATGATGAACGGGGTTGGCGGAGAGGTACACCGTAGAAACGTTGTCGCAATAGACAACAGTAGCCTGGGAGACGTCGTGATGTAGCTCCTGAAGTAACTGTCATAGCCAGGTACACTCAGCAATAGCATTAGCTACAAGTCGGTACTCAGCCTCCGCGCTGGAGCACGAAACCGTGGGTTGTCGCTTGGACGACCACGAGATGAGTGAAGGACCGAGGTAGACACAGTAGTCAGAGGTGGACCGACGAGTGTCTGGGCAGCCAGCCCAGTCCGCGTCGGAGTAGGTCATCATCTCCAGAATTTGCCCTCTTTCGTCTTCGTTCATTGGTAACTTTACTTCGAGCTATATTTTTATTCGCCACATGATATGTATTTTGCTTGGAGCGTCGTGTATTATATTAGTCTTTGCTTTTTAGTTTACCACAATCATCCTTGCTGTACACACCTTTTGAGAGAAGTCTATTTGATTAGAATTTGCTAGAATGCTCTATGTGCTTCACTTATATCTTTTTGAGCTTGATAGTTTTTGCTCTAGTGCTTCACTTATATCTTTTAGAGCACGGTGGTGATTTATTTTGTAGTAATTGCTAGTCTGTCATGCTTCACTTATATCTTTTTAAGAGTCTTTTAGAACAGCATGGTATTTGCTATGGTTATAATTTGGTCCTAGAATGGTAGGCATCCAAGTTGGGTATAATAAAAACTATCATAGGAAGTGAATTGGATGCTATGATCAATTTGATACTTGATAATTGTTTTGAGATATGGAGGTAGTGACATTAAAGTCATGCTAGTTGGGTGATTATAAATTTAAAGAATGCTTGTGTTGAAGTTAGCAAGTCCCGTAGCATGCACGCATGGTTAAAGTTGTGTAATAAATTTGAAACATGAAGTGTACCTAGCTTGTGCATCCTTATGAGTGGCGGTCAGGGACGAGCGATGGGCTTTTCCTACCAATCTATCCCCCTAGGAGCATGCGCGTAGTGCTTAATTTTTGATGACTTCTAAATTTTTGCAATAAGTATATGAGTTCTTTTGACTAATGTTGAGTCCATGGATTATACGCACTTTTACCTTTCCATCATTGCTAGCCTCTTCGGCACCGTGCATTGCCCTTTCTCACCTTGAGAGTTGGTGCGAACTTCGCCCGTGCATCCAAACCCCGTGATACGATACGCTCTATCACACATAAACCTCCTTATATCTTCCTCAAAACAGCCACCATACCTACCTATTATGGCATTTCCATAGCCATTCTGAGATATATTGCCATGCAACTTTCCACCGTTCCGTTTATCATCATCATGATATACATTACTTTTGTCATTTTGCCATTGCATGATCATGTAGTTGACATCGTATTTGTGGCAAAGTCACCATGCATTATTTTTCATACATGTCACTCTTGATTCATTGCACCATCCCGGTACACCGCCGGAGGCATTCATATAGAGTCATATCTTGTTCTAGTTTCAAGTTGTAATTCATATGTTGTAATCAATAGAAGTGTGATGATCATCATTATTAGACCATTGCCCAAAGAAAAAAAAGAAAAAGAAAAGAAGAAAGGCCAAAAAAAGAAAGGCCCAAAAAAGAAAGAAAGAAAATAAATAAAAAGGACATTTACACGGCCGAAGCCTTTGCCTTATATATGCAACACCGTATTGCCACCCTGGCCTATAAAGATAAAAAAAGAAACTAAATCTTACCTACTACGTAAACTAACCCCACAAGATCTGGACTCCTCACGTTTCTGTTTTACATCGCTGGACAACTCACGTTGCTTCTCCTTTCCTATAAAATAAAAGTGTGACTATAACTGTGACGCCCCCGATTCAATCGTACACTAATCATGCACGCAAATGTGTACGATCAAGATCAGGGACTCACGGGAAGATATCACAACACAACTCTACAAATAAAAATAAGTCATACAAGCATCATAATACAAGCCAGGGGCCTCGAGGGCTCGAATACAAGTGCTCGATCATAGACGAGTCAGCGGAAGCAACAATATCTGAGTACAGACATAAGTTAAACAAGTGTGCCTTAAGAAGGCTAGCACAAACTGGGATACAGATCGAAAGAGGCGCAGGCCTCCTGCCTGGGATCCTCCTAACTACTCCAGGTCGTCGTCAGCGGGCAGCACGTAGTAGTAGGCACCTCCGGTGTAGTAGGGGTCGTCGTCGACGGTGGCGTCTGGCTCCTGGACTCCAGCATCTGGTTGCGACAACCAGAAAGAAAGGAAAGGGGGAAAAGGGGGGAGAAAGCAA
>NC_041385.1:553901290-553903314 GCF_002162155.2 Triticum dicoccoides
AGGGAGATGGGGACGGGGCGCCGTGCCCGGTCCAGATCGGGCAGAGGGGGGGCGAGGAGCGAGGGGAGTGAGGGTTTCGTCCCCGATCCAGAACGTGGAGGGGAGTGGGGAACGAGGAGGAGAGTGGGCGTCGTGGGGTGGCGGCGGGTGAGGGAGACGAGGGGAGAGGTAGGGATTTGTGCGGGGGAGTGGGGTGGCCGGGCTAGGGTTCGGTCGCCCCAGGGGGGTGTTGTAGGTGCCAGCTGGGCCGGCCTGGTTGGCCCGATGGCCAACTGGGCCGAGGCCTAGTGGGGGGTCCCCTTTTTTTGTATATTCTTTTCTGTTTTTATTTTATTTTACTTTTCTGTTTTCTATTATAGTTTTTAATAGTTTTCAGTTTTGTAAATTTATAAGACCAGTACCTAAAGGGAGGTTGTAAATTAGCCCGCTTCCATAATATATTTTGGAATTTTTAAAATATTTAGTTCGCATTTTTATAAATTTCAAAAGGGCATTTATAATAGGTTTAGCTGCTGTTTTAATTATTTTAGTGCATTGGAATAATTTATAGAAGTTTTGTTTCTTCACCATAATTATCTATGCAATATTTGACACGGTCCGAACAATTTTGTTTTAAAGTTTGAAATCTTTGTTTGTTTACTCGATTTTTGAATTTGAAATTCGAACTAGGTTCCGAACTAACGCGAGTTTATCCACAGTAACCGAGGTGACGTGGCATCATTAGCGGGGATTACTGTAGCTTAATTACCCGGGCGTCACAATTCTCCTCCACTACAAGAAATCTCGTCCCGAGATTTAAGCGGTGGAGTAAGGGGCGAAGGTGTTGGTAGCGAAAAACCTAACGAGTCTTCTCGGTCTTGGCTTCCCTTTCGAAGAGGTTGATCCCTTTCGTTGATGTCTTCATTTCACTGCATCAAGTCACCATGACCAATTTGTCATCCTTTCTTCGGGATCTCCATCGTACTTACGAATAGGTAAGGGGCAGCTCTACAACGATAGGATGTTACAAGGGAAAATCTTTTAGGGTTTACCCAAGTATGAACATACGAGTATCTCTCGAGTTGAACAAATGAAACACATCGAGAGCAAAGTAAGACGGTGCAATAAGAAGTTTCAAGCGGATAGGCAATCGTTCATTGCCTGAAACAGAGTGTGAATGGGGTTCAGAGCAACGGGAATAAGTATTGTGTCCGATACCAGAATCGAGCATTAGGAAGGTGGCCCGTGAATTAAATATGAAGCCAAGCGCGAGGAATAACTTCGACAACAGGGTGTATAGGAGAGTCAGGTTTCGATCCTGTGGAACTGTGGGTTATGGGCCCACCAGGTGGGTTAAAAGTTGGAAGGGTGGAGACGTCTTGCGTGATCATGCAAGCAAGGCAAGGCAGAGGCTAGCCTGTCGATTATGTCGGCAACAACGACGGTACCAAGGGCGAGGGACGAAGAGAACCATTTTCCTGCTCGTCGAACGAGGCGGACCAATAGGCAAGGTTCTCGTCCATCGGTGGTTACCGGAATGTCATCAACAATAGTATTAGGGTCTTACTTACAGAGTGGTACAACGAGGTGCTTACCTAAGCAGGGGATTATCACTGCTTAGATTGAGGTGAAGAAGGGTCAAACAGACCCATGGAAAGGAAAATGTGATCATTAGGTTAAACAGAACAATGGAAAGGAAAAATGTGTTTAAACACATATTTCGGGGGTATATCCTTCCCAAGGATAAGCAGAGCATGATATCCATGATAGGATATAATGTAGAAAACCCTTTAGGTAAGGGGAGAGAAATTTCATGACATTACCCATACAACGGTGTTTGGATAATTTAGCAGGAAACATTTAGCATTGGCTTCAATTGTCCTTGTTGAAAATCGAAGTACCACAAACATGCTTCGAGATAGCATTACATGGTCTTCAAGCAAGTTAAGGCTTTGGAAACAAAAGGGTCCATCAGGAAGAACTTATAGAATAAGTCTTACAATTTCCTCATGGGTGAATGGATAACCTTGCTGAAAAGGAATCTA
>NC_041385.1:553903324-553972411 GCF_002162155.2 Triticum dicoccoides
GCTAGGCATGACATCATGTTACCGGGTCATCAAAGGATCAACATCATAACTCTTGGAAAGTTGTCCCAACCATCATATCCGACCAAGATTCAGATCCGATTGGTGTCATGATACCTCAGACTCAGGATGTCCGAGAAGAAAAGCTGCGGCACATATCAACGAAATGACATTGTAAGATTCTCGGGAAATGAACTATGAAGTGATTTCCGTTATCAAGAGTTCATCATTAACCCAAGGAGAGGACAAGGAGGTGTCTAGTGAACTCAACGGCAATTCACCGAGATTCCCAAAAGATGGATGCCCATAATTAAGTGAACAAGGAGATAACATTTGTCAGATCAAAAGATATAAGGAAGTATGCTCGAGGAAAACATACACAATTAAACATTGGTTGAAAGGTACGCCCGAAATATGGGTTGGGTTGCACGACCAATGTCAGAATGGTGATGCAATAATCAATAGCCTAAGAATGAACTTTCGACCATTAACTTCAAAGAGATAGGGTTGCTAGAAGGAAAGAATCCAAACAACATCGTTCACTTGTTGGAATTAACACGGGGACCAAGAAAGAATGGTGATGGTGAGAAGTATTTCTATGTCAAGAATTCTCAAGAGGTGGAACAAATCTCAGAACATTCTTGACATAAAGGATGGTAATACTCCAAGGTAAAGAAGAACAATTGCTGGATAGCAAGGAACTCAAGGTATAACACCAAACATGAACAAGCTTGTGTTGGTGGGAAGGCAATAAAGTGGTCGATGATAATACAATTCATCGAGGGAAAGGATGGTATGTCTCATCATTAATTCACTTGATATCCTGGAAGAGCATCAGAATGTAGATGGTGATCATGACACATTTGTCGAGAGATTCCACGAAGATGTAATCGATCTGTGATCACATCAGTCAAAAGAATGATGAAGCAAGAGGTTATTGGAACCATAGGTACAACACAAACCTGAAATCAAGATTGTTGTTCAAGGCGAACTGATATGACGAGGAAGATCGACGTAACCTTAGCTCATTGTCAAAAGTTATGCTCCGGGATTAAGGACCAGGTAGCACAGTTAAAATTTAGCATGGTAATGATATAACCGATCAGGCTAGGAATGACATGATCGGGTACAAACTCGTACATAAAGAATATTAGTAAGAGTTGTTAATCCGTAATGCGGACTCGGTTTAGTTATCGGTGTCTTTGAGTGTTTAATAACTCAGAGCCCAATGAAAATTTTGTAATCAATGAGTATGTAGTACTTGATGAAGAACTCATAGGAAGTTATGCAGTTCGATGATAATCTCGAGATACCAGGGGGGTAATACTCGACACAAGATCAAAGTAAAGGTTGGACTGGTGTATTGTTCCATAGAAGACAATTGTTTTAACTTGTCCGAGAAATGAGATCTAAGAAGAACAATCATGGTCGGAACCACGGTTGCAAAAGGCCAGATCCTAGATATAAGATGAACTTATACCAAAGGAATAATTTATTTAAAAGAAGCTTTAATGATAAGATCTACATCGTGTCCATGGGCATGAACACAAGTTCAAGGTCGACTCCCACTTCTTCAATGTATAACCTTTCATTCACTTCTCACGTTCGATGAAGTTGCAGTGTTGAAATTTTATCTGGCGAAGCACCAGAAGAGTATGACTCGTGAAAACTTTCGGGTTCACACGGTTTAGAGAAGGCATATGTTCAATCCATACGGGCTTCTTAGAAACATATACCAAAATCTTTAGAAGTAATTAACTCAAGCTCGAAGACAAAGCATGGTTAAGAAAGCAGAGGATACAATTTATCAAAGGCATTATGTATCAGAGGAAAGGCTCACAAGGTTATTGAATATGAAGGGTGTTGTCAGATAAAATCCAACAATGGATCGGGCGATCCACAACGGAGTTGAGGTGAGTATCGGTATTCCAGAAAGAATGCACGGGCATCATATTATAGAACATCGGAATAATTCGATGCTTAGATAACAAAGGAATTATGATTTCCAAAACAAAAGATCAGAAGCAGTCGCTCTGACCAAGGATGGATAAGTTGGATAAACCAGAGGCACAATTGGCGACAAATAGTTTGGTCGAGAACCAGCTCATGTTCAAAAAATGTTGTCTCAGTTGGAAAGATAAGTTAGAAGGGTTGATAGATGATTGTGTGCATTCGCACACATGTTGAATCAATAGGATCAAAATGACGGTGTCAAAAGATACTAGTGAATATTGCCAGATATATGGGAAGCATCCATAATGCTAGTAGACAAGTATTTGCAGAGCAATAAAGCTGCTAAGGATTTTCGGAGGATTGAATAGTATTTTAAAGACTTTTGTGAAACACCTGAACAACTGGGATGAGCGGATACTCGAAAGGTGCGAGAAGTTATTCTTAGGGGTATTCAGGTGGCAAAGAACTGCAAGGCAGTAGGCACAAAATATCCTCAGGGTATCTTGTAATAACAAGATCGACTGAGAATAAAAGTGAGCACGACAGGTGTAAGTATTTATCCATAGGGATATTTCAGTGGTAGGGAATTGCAAAGGCAACGGGCACAAGGTCTCAAGAGAAAATCGGAGAGTATCTTCGAAATCTTCTGGTGCAGTCGGTGATCATCTGGACTAAAGGGCCTCTCCGGGAGAAAGTATTTTCGAGAACCTAAAGTTAGATTTTTGTAAAAATCGTTTAACCCGAATAGAAGAGAGTTCAGAATCCCAGAGTAAAGGTCGAGGAGTAAAAGATCCTAGTACCACCCAATGGCGACGTGGGCCCATGGGCCGCACAGCCATGTTAGTAAAAGTTTTGCAATGTCTAGACTTGACTTCGGCCAAGGAGTTGGAAGGGGGATTCCTACAGGCAGTCGGCTCTGATACCAACTTGTGACGCCCCCGATTCAATCGTACACTAATCATGCACGCAAATGTGTACGATCAAGATCAGGGACTCACGGGAAGATATCACAACACAACTCTACAAATAAAAATAAGTCATACAAGCATCATAATACAAGCCAGGGGCCTCGAGGGCTCGAATACAAGTGCTCGATCATAGACGAGTCAGCGGAAGCAACAATATCTGAGTACAGACATAAGTTAAACAAGTGTGCCTTAAGAAGGCTAGCACAAACTGGGATACAGATCGAAAGAGGCGCAGGCCTCCTGCCTGGGATCCTCCTAACTACTCCAGGTCGTCGTCAGCGGGCAGCACGTAGTAGTAGGCACCTCCGGTGTAGTAGGGGTCGTCGTCGACGGTGGCGTCTGGCTCCTGGACTCCAGCATCTGGTTGCGACAACCAGAAAGAAAGGAAAGGGGGAAAAGGGGGGAGAAAGCAACCGTGAGTACTCATCCAAAGTACTCGCAAGCAAGGAACTACACTACATATGCATGGGTATATGTGTAAGGAGGCCATATCAGTGGACTGAACTGCAGAATGCCAGAATAAGAGGGGGATAGCTAATCCTATCGAAGACTACGCTTCTGGCAGCCTCCGCCTTGCATCAAGCAGAAGAGAGTAGATTGAAGTCCTCCAAGTAGCATCTCCAAGTAACATCTCCAAATAGCATCTCATAGCATAATCCTACCCGGCGATCCCCTCCTCATATCCCTGAGGGAGAGCGACCACCGGTTGTATCTGGCACTTGGAAGGGTGTGTTTTATTAAGTATCCGGTTCTAGTTGTCATAAGGTCAAGGTACAACTCCAAGTCGTCCTGTTACCGAAGATCACGGCTATTCGAATAGATTAACTTCCCTGCAGGGGTGCACCACATAGCCCAACACGCTTGATCCCATTTGGCCGGACACACTTTCCTGGGTCATGCCCGGCCGCAGAAGATCAACACGTCGCAGCCCCACCTAGGCAAAACAGAGAGGCCAGCACGCCGGTCTAAACCTAAGCGCACAGGGGTCTGGGCCCATCGCCCATAGCACACCTGCACGTTGCGTGGGCGGCCGGAAGCAGAACTAGCCCCCTTAATACAAGAGCAGGCTTACGTTCCAATCCGGCGCGCGCCGCTCCGTCGCTGACGTCTGAAGTGCTTCGGCTGATACCACGACGTCGGGATACCCATAACTACTCCCACGTAGATGGTTAGTGCGTATAGGCTCGTAGCCAGACTCAGATCAAATACCAAGATCTCGTTAAGCGTGTTAAGTATCCGCGAACGCCGATCAGGGCCAGGCCCACCTGTCTCCTAGGTGGTCTCAACCTGCCCTGTCGCTCCGCCACAAAGTAACAGTCGAGGGCCGTCGGGAACCCAGGCCCACCTCTACCGGGATGGGGCCACCTGTCCTTTCAGCCCCCTCGTCAGAATCACTTGCGGGTACTCAATGAGCTGACCCGACTTTAGTCACCATCTGTATAGTATGTATGTATGTATAGTATATACCCGTGATCACCTCCCAAGTGATCACGGCCCGATAGTATAGCAAGGCAGACTGACAAGAATGTAGGGCCAATGATGATAAACTAGCATCCTATACTAAGCATTTAGGATTGCAGGTAAGGTATCAACAGATGTAGCGACAATGTCAGGCTATGCATCAGACTAGGATTAACGAAAGCAGTAACATGCTACACTACTCTAATGCAAGCAGTATAGAGGAGAATAGGCGATATCTGGTGATCAAGGGGGGGGGCTTGCCTGGTTGCTCTGGCAAGAGAGAGGGGTCGTCAACTCCGTAGTCGAACTGGTCAGCAGCAGCGTCGGTCTCGTAGTCTACCGGAGAGAAGAGGGGGAAGAAATAATGAATACAGAGCAAACAAAGCATCACAAAATATAACAAGGCAATACGCGGTGTTCGGTGTGCCCTAACGCGGTAGTAAGTGATACCGACGAAAGGGGGAAACATCCGGGAAAGTATTCCCGGAGTTTCGCGTTTTTGGGCAGAGGAACCGGAGGGGGAAAGCTGCGGGTTCGATAGGTTAGGGGTGTGTGGCGGACGAACGGACCGCGTATCCAGATTCGTCTCGTCGTTCTGAGCAACTTTCATGTTGAAAATATTTTAATCCGAGTTACGGATTAAAAGATATGATTTTCTAAAGATTTTATTAATTTCTAAAATTTAATTAATTATTTAATTTAATTCGAAAATTTGGATTTATGACATCAGCATGATGTCATGCTGTCATCACCAGTCAACAGGGGTTGACTGGGTGGGACCCACCTGTCATACACTGTTAGGTTAACTAGGGTTTAATTATCTGCTTAGGCTAATCTAATCAGGATTAATTAGTTTAGTTAATTAATTAGGTTAATTAAGCAAGATTAGTTAAGTTAATTAATCCTTTAATTAATTAATTAATTTAATAATTTTATTTATTATTTATTTTTAATATATTATTATTAACTTTTTAATTCCTTTTTTTTTATTAATCCGTTCTGGGGGTGGGGTCCCGCTGTCAATGGCCGAAAGGGGCCAAACGGGCGCTGGCAAACGGGTGCGGGCACCAGCCCGCTCGGTGGCTGGGGCGTGCGGGCGCCCGAGCGAAGGCCGGGCCTGGGCGTTGGGCGCTGCCCGAATGGCGCAGCCGCGAGCTACCGGGGTCCGGTGCCGGCGGCGGCTGTGGCCACGGCCACTGCTCGAGCAACAGCACCAAGGGGGGGGGGCACAGTGAGCGGCGGGGCCGGCGAGCATGGTGGCTATGCGGCAGTGGGCAGGGCCGCACAGGGCATGCCCTGGACAAGGCCGCAAGCAGCAGCAGTAAGGAGCGGCAAGGGGGAGGGCCGGGTGCGAGCGGGAGAGCGCGAGCATGGCCAATCCGGCTACAGGAGAGAGAGAGGTGGAAGAGGAGGTGCTCACGTTCGGAGCAGGGGATCGGGCGGCGAAGCTCGAGGTGGTCCGACGGGGAGGAGGACGAGGAAGGCGTGCGGTCCGGGCGGGGAGGCCGGCGAGGTCCAGGCGGCGGCGCATCGAGCTCCAGGCGACGAGGTTCGGTGACGAGGGAGAGGTCGTGGTTCGGTCCGGTTTCGGAGTGGAGGGCGGCGTCCGACGCGGGGCGGGGCGTGGCGACGCCGGTGAAGTCGGTGGGGCAGCGTCGACGCGACAGGAAGATGGGGACGGGGCGCCGTGCCCGGTCCAGATCGGGCAGAGGGGGGGCGAGGAGCGAGGGGAGTGAGGGTTTCGTCCCCGATCCAGAACGTGGAGGGGAGTGGGGAACGAGGAGGAGAGTGGGCGTCGTGGGGTGGCGGCGGGTGAGGGAGACGAGGGGAGAGGTAGGGATTTGTGCGGGGGAGTGGGGTGGCCGGGCTAGGGTTCGGTCGCCCCACGGGGGTGTTGTAGGTGCCAGCTGGGCCGGCCTGGTTGGCCCGATGGCCAACTGGGCCGAGGCCTAGTGGGGGGTCCCCTTTTTTTTTGTATATTCTTTTCTGTTTTTATTTTATTTTACTTTTCTGTTTTCTATTATAGTTTTTAATAGTTTTCAGTTTTGTAAATTTATAAGACCAGTACCTAAAGGGAGGTTGTAAATTAGCCCGCTTCCATAATATATTTTGGAATTTTTAAAACATTTAGTTCGCATTTTTATAAATTTCAAAAGGGCATTTATAATAGGTTTAGCTGCTGTTTTAATTATTTTAGTGCATTGGAATAATTTATAGAAGTTTTGTTTCTTCACCATAATTATCTATGCAATATTTGACACGGTCCGAACAATTTTGTTTTAAAGTTTGAAATCTTTGTTTGTTTACTCGATTTTTGAATTTGAAATTCGAACTAGGTTCCGAACTAACGCGAGTTTATCCACAGTAACCGAGGTGACGTGGCATCATTAGCGGGGATTACTGTAGCTTAATTACCCGGGCGTCACAATAACTCTTGGCACGTATCAAATAAAAGAACAGGACTCATGTACTAATATGGATCAGAACTGAGCCTATTAAAATTATACGTGGAGGAGTTCAGAAATTCGGAATTATATCATCTGACTGCGGTTCCTCTTGACTCATGCAATGTGTCGTCTCTGACTTGCACTACTTGTGTATTCATCTTCTTTGTTGCACTTTAATATGTGGCACACCATTTGTTTTACGTACATTGTGTGTCATATATTCAAGAAACTCGGCACGTTTAGTAGGCACCAAATAAACCTGGGTTGGTTTTCTTGTACTACTGATCCATGATCCACATATTTGACGCAACACACCATCTTTTCCTCGATGAAATTCAGCTGCATGCACAATATTATTTTCCATGACTTTTCCATGACTTGATTTCTTAACTGGTTCAACATCATTAACGTCAACAATCGATGGTGCCATGTGTGTATCATCCTCCCTCCCTTCAAGCGAAACCGTCCTCGGTTTCGAGTCTATTTTTTGTACCACCTTCCTCTCCGGGACTTGCATCTCTATGGTTATTGCATTGTCTGCCATTGGTTTCAGCACATGCTTCCTTCCATCATGCATGAACGTGTATGTGTTAGATCTTCCAGCATGGACCGCATCATGATCAAACTGCCATGGTCTTCCTAATAGCAACTGGCACGCATCCATCGGCACAACATCACAATCCACCTTGTCAACATAATCTCCAACAGCAAATGTCACACGTACCTTGTGTGTAATTTTTAATTTGCCGGAGTTATATAACCACTCCACGTGATGCGGTTGCGGGTGCCGCCACATGGATAAACCCAATTCTTTCACAAGATCTTTGCTGATGGCATTGGTAAAACTGCCACCATCAATTATCATCTTGCAAGCATGATTCTTGATCTTACACTGTGTTTTAAAAACACTCCACCGCTGTCCCTTTGCACCACAATCATCTTTCACCTTCTCCACCAAAAGATTCAGCCCCTCTATCGGTCCATCATTTTTTCCTTTATATCTTCTTGCTCTTCTCTTCTTTTCAGCAAACGACTTTTCCAATCTGGAACAAATACATCTATTGGCATTGGAGTAAAACAAAATCGTTGGCCCTTCCATGATAGCGAGTAAGTATTCTTCTTGGCATTCGGAACAGCCCCGACACGCGTGCACCATGGGTTCCCAAGTAGCAGATGGCACGACACCATGGGCACTGGACAAACGTGATAAAATTCTGCACAACAATATTTCCCCAAATCAAAAATTAGCAAAATCCATGAGTAATTTTGATGTCACCTTTGAACCACTTCAACATGTACGGTCTTTCAAGAGGTGCCATCTTCAGCCCCAATTTTTCCACCACTTCGATGCTCACCATGTTGACCGCGGAACCTTCATCGATCGTCAAATTGACACACCGTTCCTTCACAACGCAACGTGTGTGAAAAAGGACAACCTTGCCGATGCCTTCCTCCTCCATCAATACGTTCCTGCTCAACGCATCCATACTCGCCTCCATAGACGATATTGCAAACTAAATCGCTGTTACTATCTCTTTTTCCACACTTGTGCTTCAAAGTAGCACCCTGTTCTTCATGTAGTGAGTCTCATATATTGTGCTTCAAAGTAGCACCATGTTTTTCATATAGTGAGTCTCATAAGTTGCCTTTTTCATACTAGTGGGAATTTTTCATTATAGAACTTGGCTTGTATATTCCTACGATGGGCTTCCTCAAATGCCCTAGGTCTTCGTGAGCAAGCAAGTTGGATGCACACCCACTAGTTTTCTTTTGTTGAGCATCTATTTATAGCTCTAGTGCATCTGTTGCATGGCAATCCCTACTCCTCATATTGACATCAATTGATGGGCATCTCCATAGCCCGTTGATTATCCTCGTCAATGTGAGACTTTCTCCTTTTTTGTCTTCTCCACACAATCCCCATCATCATATTCTATTCCACCCATAGTGCTATATCCATGGCTCACGCTCATGTATTGCGTGAAGGTTGAAAAAGTTTGAGATTATTTAAGTATGAAACAATTTCTTGGATTGTCATCGCGGGTATAGAAGTTGGGAATATCTTTGTGTGACGAAAATGAATCATAGCCTAACTATATGATTTTGTAGGGATGAACTTTCTTTGCCATGTTATTTTGAGAAGACATGATTGCTTTGATTAGTATGCTTGAAGTGTTTCTATTTTCTTTTATCAATATGAACTTTTATTTTGAATCATTTGGATCTGAACATTCATGCCACAATAAAGAAAATTACATTGAGAATTATGCTAGGTAGCATTCCACATCAAAAATTCTCTTTTTATCATTTACCTACTCGAGGACGAGCAGGAATTAAGCTTGGGGATGCTTGATACGTTTCTAACGTATCTATAATTTTTGATTGTTCCATGCTATTATATTACCCCTTTTGGATGTTTATGGGCTTTATTTTACACATTTATATCATTTTTGGGACTAACCTACTAACCGGAGGCCCAACCCGTATTGCTGTTTTTTGCCTATTTCAGTATTTCGAAGAAAAGGAATACCAAACGAAGTCCAAACGGAATGAAACCTTCGGAAGCGTGATTTTTGGAACGAACGTGATCCAGAGGACTTGGAGTGCAAGTCAAGAAGCAGCTGAGGCCTCCACAAGATAGGAGGGCGCCCCCCTATAGGGCGCGCCCCCCTGTCTCATGGGCCCCTCGGGCGTCCACCGGCGTACTTCTTCCTCCTATATAAGCCTACGTACCCCGAAAACAACCAGGGAGCACCCGAAACACAATTTCCACCGCCGTAACCTTCTGTATCCATGAGATCTCATCTTGGAGCCTTCGTCGATGCTCTACTGGAGGGGGAATCGACCATGGAGGGCTTCTATATCAACACCATAGCCCTTCCGATGAGTTGTGAGTAGTTTACCATAGACCTACGGGTCCATAGTTATTAGCTAGATGGCTTCTTCTCTCTTTTTGGATCTCAATACAATGTTCTCCCCCTCTCTTGTGGAGATCTATTTGATGTAATCTCTTTTTGCGGTGTGTTTGTCGAGATCCGATGAATTGTGGGTTTATGATCAAGTTTATCTATGAATAATATTTGAATCTTCTCTGAATTCTTTTATGTATGATTGAGTTATCTTTGCAAGTCTCTTCGAATTATCAGTTTGGTTTGGCCTACTAGATCGATCTTTCTTGCCATGGGAGGAGTGCTTAGCTTTGGGTTCAATCTTGCGATGTCCTTACCCAGTGACAGAAAGGGTTGCAAGGTACGTATTGTATTGTTGCCATCGAGGATAACAAGATGGGGTTTATATCATATTGCTTGAGTTTATCGCTCTACATCATGTCATCTTGCTTAATGCGTTACTCTGTTCTTTGTGAACTTAATACTCTAGATGCAGGCAGGAGTCGTTCGATGTGTGGAGTAATAGTAGTAGATGCAGGCAGGAGTCGGTCTACTTGTTGCGGACGTGATGCCTATATACATGATCATTACCTAGATAATCTCATAATTATTCAATTTTCTATCAAGTGCTCGAAAGTAATTTGTTCACCCACCGTAATACTTATGCTATCTCGAGAGAAGCCTCTAAGTGAAACCTATGCCCCCCAGGTCTATCTCTTATCATATTTGCTTCCAATCTACTTTTATTTGCATCTTTACTTTTTGCATCTATAATATAAAATACCAACAATATATTTATCTTATCAAACTATCTCTATCAGATCTCACTTTCGCAAGTGGCAGTGAAGGGATTGACAACCCCTTTATTGCGTTGGTTGTGAGTTCTTGGTTTGTTTGTGTAGGTGCGTGGGATTTTGAGGAGCCTCCTACTGGATTGATACCTTGGTTCTCAAAAACCGAGGGAAATACTTACGCTACTCTGCTGCATCACCCTTTCCTCTTCAAGGAAAACCAACGCAAGCTCAAGACATAGCAGGCCAGGAAGAGATGCGTCGACAAAACCAGTGGGCTGCTCACAATACACCTGCTCCTCAAGATGGCCGTGGAGGAAGGCGTTGGAGACATCCATCTGATGAACTGGCCAGCCTCGGGACACCGCAAGCTGGAGGACGGTGCGGATAGTGCTCGGTTTGACAACCGGGGCAAACGTCTCAGTGAAGTCAACTCCAGTGCGCTGTCACAAACAACGAACCACCCAGCGAGCCTTGAAGTGCTCAAGTGTACCATGCAAGCGGGTCTTGTGGCGAAAAACCCACCTGCTGGTGATGACGTTGGCGCGAGGAGGCCGGGGAACCAGTGTTCAGGTACGGTTCCGCTGAAGAGCGTCGAACTCTTCCTGCATCGCCGCAAGCCAGTGAGGATCACGGAGGGCTGCGCGAGCAGACGCGGGAAGAGGAGACGGCTCCGCAGTGGAGGCAGAAAGGAGGTACTCATCGCTCGAGTACCGGAGGCTCGGACGGTGAATGCCAATTCTAGCCCGTGTAACAGGGCCAATAGGCAACACCGGAGCGGTCGGCGAGACGGGCGGCGAAGCCACCGGCGAGGCGGCCGGCGAGGCGGCCGGCGACGCGGCCGGTGAGGCGGGGGCCGAAGGGGCGGCCGAGCCAGCAGCGCCCGAGCCCGCGGCGGGTGAAGGCGGGGCGCCATCCGCGACATCGTGGTCGGCCGAGGAGGCCGAGGGGGCAGGCGCCGGCGTAGGGGAAGCTCGTCCCACGGCGCGAGGACCGCCAAAGCCTGGAGGCGGTCCAAGGACCGGACAGGGCCATCCACCTGACGGAGTCATCGCCGGTGGCTGGTGGTGATGAGGCGACAAGGGGTACCTGCTGCTGAAACGGAAACACCATCTCATCAAAGTAAACGTGTCGGGAGGTGAAAACACGATGGGAGACGGGATCATAGCAGCGGTAGCCCTTAGTATTAGGTGGGTAGCCGAGAAAGATGCAGGCGACGGAGCAGGGTGCAAGCTTATGAGGCGTTGTAGCTGTGATGCTAGGGTAGCAAAGGCAGCCGAAGATGCGAAGCTCATCATAAGAGGGTGGTGCACCGAAGAGAAGGTGATGAGGTTCAAAGTTCCCGCAAGTGCGACATGGATGGATGTTAATGAGGAGTGAAGCGGTGGCGAGAGCGTCAGGCTAAAAGTGGGGAGGCACATTGGCATGAAAGAGGAGAGTCCGAACGCAGTCATTAAGAGTGCGACGGATACGCTCAGCGCGACCGTTCTGCTGCGAGGTGTACGGGCAAGTGAGACGAAAAGTCGTGCCTGTGTGGTGAGGAGAGTACGAACAACTAGGTTGTCAAATGAAGGAAATATGCCCTAGAGGCAATAATAAAGTTATTATTTATTTCCTCATATCATGATAAATGTTTATTATTCATGCTAGAATTGTATTACCCGGAAACATAATACATGTGTGAATACATAGACAAACATAGTGTCACTAGTATGCCTCTACTTGACTAGCTCGTGAATCAAAGATGGTTAAGTTTCCTAACCATAGACATGAGTTGTCATTTGATTAACGGGATCACATCATTAGGAGAATGATGTGATTGACTTGACCCATTCCGTTAGCTTAGCACTTGATCGTTTAGTATGTTGCTATTGCTTTCTTCATGACTTATACATGTTCCTATGACTATGAGATTATGTAACTCCCGCTTACCGGAGGAACACTTTGTGTGCTACCAAACGTCACAACGTAACTGGGTGATTATAAAGGTGCTCTACAGGTGTCTCCGAAGGTACTTGTTGAGTTGACGTATTTCGAGATTAGGATTTGTCACTCCGATTGTCGGAGAGGTATCTCTGGGCCCTCTCGGTAATGCACATCACTATAAGCCTTGCAAGCAATGTAGCTAATGAGTTAGTTACGAGATGATGCATTACGTAACGAGTAAAGAGACTTGCCGGTAACGAGATTGAACTAGGTATTGAGATACCGACGATCGAATCTCGGGCAAGTAACATACCAATGACAAAGGGAACAACGTATGTTGTTATGCGGTTTGACCGATAAAGATCTTCGTAGAATATGTAGGAGCCAATATGAGCATCAAGGTTCCGCTATTGGTTATTGACCTGAGACGTGTCTCGGTCATGTCTACATAGTTCTCGAACCCGTAGGGTCCACACGCTTAAAGTAAGATGATAGTTATATTATGAGTTTATGTGTTTTGATGTACCGAAGGTTGTTCGGAGTCCCGGATGTGATCAAGGTCATGACGAGGAGTCTCGAAATGGTCAAGACATGAAGATCCTTTATATACGGGGGAGGGGGGCACCCCATAGACACAACAATTGATCATTGATCTCTTAGTCGTGTGCGGTGCCCCCCTCCACCATAGTCCTCCTCGATAATATCATAGTGGTGCTTAGGCGAAGCCCTGCGATGGTAGAACATCATCATTGTCACCACGCTGTCGTGCTGACGGAACTCTCCCTCGACACTCGGCTGGATCGGAGTACGAGGGACGTCATCGAACTGAACGTGTGCAAGAACTCGGAGGTGCCGTAGTTTCGGTGCTTGATCGGTCGGGCCGTGAAGACGTACGACTACATCAACCGCGTTGTGCTAACGCTTCCGCTTTCGGTCAACGAGGGTACGTGGACACACTCTCCCCTCACGTTGCTATGCATCACCATGATCTTGTGTGTGCGTAGGATTTTTTTTGAAATTACTACGTTACCCAACAGTGGCATCCGAGCCTGGTTTTATGCATTTATGTTATATGCACGAGTAGAACACAAGTGAGTTGTGGGCGATACAAGTCATAATGTTTACCAACATGTCATACTTTGGTTCGGCGGTATTGTTGGATGAAGCGGCTCGGACCGACATTACGCGTACGCTTACGCGAGACTGGTTCTACCAACGTGCTTTGCACACAGGTGGCTAGCGGGTGACAGTTTCTCCAACTTTAGTTGAACCGAGTGTGGCTACGCCCGGTCCTTGAGAAGGTTAAAAGGGCACTAACTTGATGAACTATCGTTGTGGTTTTGATGCGTAGGTAAGAACGATTCTTGCTCAGCCCGTAGCAGCCACGTAAAACTTGCAACAACAAAGTAGAGGACATCTAACTTGTTTTTGCAGGGCATGTTGTGATGTGATATGGTCAAGACGTGATACTATATTTTATTGTATGAGATGATCATGTTTTGTAACCGAGTTATCACCAACCGGCAGAGCCATATGGTTGTCGCTTTATTGTATGCAATGCAATCGCCCTGTAATTGCTTTACTTTATCACTAAGCGGTAGCGATAGTCGTAGAAGCAATAGTTGGCGAGACGACAATGATGCTACGATGGAGATCAAGGTGTCATGCCGGTGACGATGGTGATCATGACGGTGCTTCGGAGATGGAGATCACATGCACAAGATGATGATGGCCATATCATATCACTTATATTGATTGCATGTGATGTTTATCTTTTATGCATCTTATCTTGCTTTGATTGGCGGTAGCATTATAAGATGATCTCTCACTGAATTTCAAGATAAAAGTGTTCGCCCTGAGTATGCACTGTTGCCAAAGTTTGTCATGCCCAAATACCACGTGATGATCGGGTGTGATAAGCTCTACGTCCATCTACAACGGGTGCAAGCCAGTTTTGCACACGCAGAATACTCGGGTTAAACTTGATGAGCCTAGCATATGCAGATACGGCCTCGGAACACTGAGACTGAAAGGTCGAGCGTGAATCATATAGTAGATATGATCAACATAGTGATGTTCACCATTGGAAACTACTCCATTTCACGTGATGATCGGTTATGGTTTAGTTGATTTGGATCACGTGATCACTTAGATGATTAGAGGAATTTCTATCTAAGTGGGAGTTCTTTAGTAATATGATTAATTGAACTTAAATTTATCATGAACTTAGTACCTGATAGTATTTTGCTTGTCTATGTTTGTTGTGGATAGATGGCTCGTGTTGTTGTTTCGTTGAATTTTAATGCGTTCCTTGAGAAAGCAAAGTTAAAAGATGATGGTAGCAATTACACGAACTGGGTCCGTAACTTGAGGATTATCCTCATTGCTGCATAGAAGAATTACGTCCTGGAAGCACCGCTAGGTGCCAAACCTGTTGCAGGAGCAACACCAGATGTTATGAACGTCTGGCAGAGCAAAGCTGATGACTACTCGATAGTTCAGTGTGCCATGCTTTACGGCTTAGAACCAGGACTTCAACGACGTTTTGAACGTCATGGAGCATATGAGATGTTCCAGGAGTTGAAGTTAATATTTCAAGCAAATGCCCGGATTGAGAGATATGAAGTCTCTAATAAGTTCTACAGCTGCAAGATGGAGGAGAATAGTTTTGTAAGTGAGCATATACTCAGAATGTCTGGGTATAATAACCACTTGATTCAACTCGGAGTTAATCTTCCGGATGATAGCGTCATTGACAGAATTCTTCAATCACTGCCACCAAGCTACAAGAGCTTCGTGATGAACTATAATATGCAAGGGATGGATAAGACAATTCCCGAGCTCTTCGCAATGCTAAAGGCTGCGGAGGTAGAAATCAAGAAGGAGCATCAAGTGTTGATGGTCAATAAGACCACCAGTTTCAAGAAAAAGGGCAAAGGGAAAAAGAAGGGGAACTTCAAGAAGAATAGCAAACAAGTTGCTGCTCAAGAGAAGAAACCTAAGTCTGGACCTAAGCCTGAGACTGAGTGCTTCTACTGCAAGCAGACTGGTCACCGGAAGCGGAACTGCCCCAAGTATTTGGCGGATAAGAAGGATGGCAAGGTGAACAAAAGTATATGTGATATACATGTTATTGATGTGTACCTTATCAGAGCTCACAGTAGAACCTGGGTATTTGATACTGGTTCTGTTGCTAATATTTGCAACTCGAAACAAGGACTATAGATTAAGCGGACACTGGCTAAGGACGAGGTGATGATGCACGTGGGAAATGGTTCCAATGTCGATGTGATCGCCGTCGGCACACTACCTCTACATCTACCTTCGGGATTAGTTTTAGATCTAAATAATTGTTATTTGGTGCCAGTGTTGAGCATGAACATTATATCTGGATTTTGTTTGATGCAAGACGGTTATTCATTTAAATCTGAGAATAATGGTTGTTCTATTTATATGAGTAATATCTTTTATGGTCATGCACCCTTAAAGAGTGGTCTATTTTTGATGAATCTCGATAGTAGTGATACACATATTCATAATGTTGAAACCAAAAGATGCAGAGTTGATAATGATAGTGCAACTTATTTGTGGCACTGCCGTTTAGGTCATATTGGTGTAAAGCGCATGAAGAAACTCCATACCAATGGACTTTTGGAATCACTTGATTATGAATCACTTGGTACTTGCGAACCATGCCTCATGGGCAAGATGACTAAAATGCCGTTCTCCGGAACTATGGAGCGAGCAACTGATTTGTTGGAAATCATACACACTGATGTGTGTGGTCCAATGAATGTTGAGGCTCGCGGCGGATATCGCTTTTTTCTCACCTTCACAGATGATTTGAGCAGATATGGGTATATCTACTTGATGAAACATAAGTCTGAAACATTTGAAAAGTTCAAAGAATTTCAGAGTGAAGTTGAAAATCATCGTAACAAGAAAATAAAGTTTCTATGATCTGATCATGGAGGAGAATATTAGAGTTACGAGTTTGGTTTACATTTGAAGCAATGCGGAATAGTTTCGCAACTCACGCCACCCGGAACACCACAGCATAATGGTGTGTCCGAACATTGTAATCGTACTTTACTAGATATGGTGCAATCTATGATGTCTCTTACTGATTTACCGCTACGTTTTGGGGTTATGCTTTAGAGACGGCCGCATTCACATTAAATAGGGCACCATCAAAAATCCGTTGAGATGACGCCTTATGAACTGTGGTTTGGCAAGAAACCAAAGTTGTTGTTTCTTAAAGTTTGGGGCTGCGATGCTTATGTGAAAAAGCTTCAACCTGATAAGCTCAGACCCAAATCGGAGAAATGTGTCTTCATAGGACACCCAAAGGAAACTGTTGGGTGCACCTTCTATCACAGATCCGAAGGCAAGACATTTGTTGTCAAGAATGGATCCTTTCTAGAGAAGGAGTTTCTCTCGAAAGAAGTGAGTGGGAGGAAAGTAGAACTTGATGAGGTAACTATACCTGCTCCTTTATTGGAAAATAGTTCATCACAGAAACCGGTTCCTGTGACGACTACACCAATAAGTGAGGAAGCTAATGATGTTGATCATGAAA
The DNA here is from genome assembly GCF_002162155.2 of Triticum dicoccoides. Lineage (NCBI taxonomy): Eukaryota > Viridiplantae > Streptophyta > Magnoliopsida > Poales > Poaceae > Triticum > Triticum dicoccoides. Next base: position 553,920,335 of record NC_041385.1, read on the forward strand.
CTTCAGATCAAGTTACTACAGAACCTCGTAGGTCAACCATAGTAAGATCCGCACCAGGGTGGTACAGTAATCCTATTCTGGAGATCATGTTACTTGACCATGGCGAACCTACGAACTATGAGGAAGCGATGATGAGCCCAGATTCCGCAAAATGGCTTAAGGCCATGAAATCTGAGATGGGATCCATGTATGAGAACAAAGTGTGGACTTTGATTAACTTGCCCGATGATCGGCAAGCCATCGAGAATAAATGGATCTTCAAAAAGAAGACTGACGCTGATGGTAATGTTACTGTCTACAAAGCTCGACTTGTTGCGAAAGGTTTTCGACAAGTTCATGGGGTTGACTACGACGAGACTTTCTCACCCGTAGCGATGCTTAAGTCTGTCCGAATCATGTTAGCAATTGCGCATTTTATGATTATGAAATTTGGCAAATGGATGTCAAAACTACATTCTTGAATGGATTTCTGGAAGAAGAGTTGTATATGATGCAACCAGAAGGTTTTGTCGATCCAAAGGATGCTAACAAAGTGTGCAAGCTCCAGCGATCCATTTATGGACTGGTGCAAGCCTCTCGGAGTTGGATAAATGCTTTGATAGTGTGATCAAAGCATATGGTTTTATACAGACTTTTGGAGAAGCCTGTATTTACAACAAAGTGAGTGGGAGCTCTGTAGCATTTCTAATATTATATGTGGATGACATATTATTGATTGGAAATGATATAGAATTTCTGGATAGCATAAAAGGATACTTGAATAAAAGTTTTTCAATGAAAGACCTCGGTGAAGCTGCTTACATATTGGGCATCAAGATCTATAGAGATAGATCAAGACGCTTAATTGGACTTTCACAAAGTACGTACCTTGATAAAGTTTTGAAAAAGTTTAAAATGGATCAAGCAAAGAAAGGGTTCTTGCCTGTAATACAAGGTGTGAAATTGAGTCAGACTCAATGCCCGACCACTACATAAGATAGAGAGAAAGTGAAAGAAGTCCCCTATGCTTCAGCCATAGGCTCTATCATGTATGCAATGCTGTGTACCAGACCTGATGTGTGCCTTGCTATTAGTTTAGCAGGGAGGTACCAAAGTAATCCAGGAGTGGATCACTGGACAACGGTCAAGAACATCCTGAAATACCTGAAAAGGACTAAGGATATGTTTCTCATTTATGGAGGTGACAAAGAGCTAGTCGTGAATGGTTACGTCGATGCAAGCTTTGACACTGATCTAGACGATTCTAAATCGCAAACCGGATACGTGTTTATATTGAACGGTGGAGCTGTCAGTTGGTGCAGTTCTAAACAAAGCGTCGTAGCGGGATCTACATGTGAAGTGGAGTACATAGCTGCTTCGGAAGCAGCAAATGAAGGAGTCTGGATGAAGGAGTTCATATCCGATCTAGGTGTCATACCTAGTGCATCGGGTCCAATGAAAATCTTTTGTGACAATACTGGTGCAATTGCCTTGGCAAAGGAATCCACATTTCAAAAGAGAACCAAGCACATCAAGAGACGCTTCAATTCCATCCGGGACCAAGTCCAGGTGGGAGACATACAGATTTGCAAGATACATACGGATCTGAATGTTGCAGACCAGTTGACTAAGCCTCTTCCACGAGGAAAACATGATCAGCACCAAGACTCCATGGGTGTTAGAATCATTACTGTGTAATCTAGATTATTGACTCTAGTGCAAGTGGGAGACTGAAGGAAATATGCCCTAGAGGCAATAATAAAGTTATTATTTATTTCCTCATATCATGATAAATGTTTCTTATTCATGCTAGAATTGTATTACCCGGAAACATAATACATGTGTGAATACATAGACAAACATAGTGTCACTAGTATGCCTCTACTTGACTAGCTCGTGAATCAAAGTTGGTTAAGTTTCCTAACATAGACATGAGTTGTCATTTGATTAATGGGATCACATCATTAGGAGAATGATGTGATTGACTTGACCCATTCCGTTAGCTTAGCACTTGATCGTTTAGTATGTTGCTATTGCTTTCTTCATGACTTATACATGTTCCTATGACTATGAGATTATGTAACTCCCGCTTACCGGAGGAACACTTTGTGTGCTACCAAACGTCACAACGTAACTGGGTGATTATAAAGGTGCTCTACAGGTGTCTCCGAAGGTACTTGTTGAGTTGACGTATTTCGAGATTAGGATTTGTCACTCCGATTGTCGGAGAGGTATCTCTGGGCCCTCTCGGTAATGCACATCACTATAAGCCTTGCAAGCAATGTAGCTAATGAGTTAGTTACGAGATGATGCATTACGTAACGAGTAAAGAGACTTGCCGGTAACGAGATTGAACTAGGTATTGAGATACCGACGATCGAATCTCGGGCAAGTAACATACCAATGACAAAGGGAACAACGTATGTTGTTATGCGGTTTGACCGATAAAGATCTTCGTAGAATATGTAGGAGCCAATATGAGCATCAAGGTTCCGCTATTGGTTATTGACCTGAGACGTGTCTCTGTCATGTCTACATAGTTCTCGAACCCGTAGGGTCCACACGCTTAAAGTAAGATGATAGTTATATTATGAGTTTATGTGTTTTGATGTACCGAAGGTTGTTCGGAGTCCTGGATGTGATCAAGGACATGACGAGGAGTCTCGAAATGGTCAAGACATGAAGATCCTTTATATACGGGGGAGGGGGGCACCCCATAGACACAACAATTGATCATTGATCTCTTAGCCGTGTGCGGTGCCCCCCTCCACCATAGTCCTCCTCGATAATATCGTAGCGGTGCTTAGGCGAAGCCCTGCGACGATAGAACATCATCATCGTCACCACGCCGCCGTGCTGACGAAACTCTCCCTCGACACTCGGCTGGATCGGAGTACGAGGGACGTCATCGAGCTGAACGTGTGCAAGAACTCGGAGGTGCCGTAGTTTCAGTGTTTGATCGGTCGGACCGTGAAGATGTACGACTACATCAACTGCGTTGTGCTAACGCTTCCGCTTTCGGTCTAGAGGGTACGTGGACACACTCTCCCCTCTCGTTGCTATGCATCACCATGATCTTGCGTGTGCGTAGGATTTTTTTTGAAATTACTACGTTACCCAACATCAAATTCCTTCCCGTTATCTGTCTGCAATGCGAGAATGGGACGACCAAACTGCGTGAGAACATAGGAGTAGAAGGCGACGAGAGTGGATATAGCATCCGACTTGCGGCGCAACGGGAAGGTCCACACATAATGCGATAAATCATCAAGTATGACAAGATCATAAAGAAAGCCCGTATTACTGACAACAGGAGAGGTCCAAACATCACTATGAATTAACTCAAACAGGTACGATGCAACATGAGAAGAAGCCATAAACGGGAGACGAGCATGTTTGCTGAGGCGACATGCATGACACGAGTGATCCTTGTTCTTATTACACGTGAAAGAAAAACTCCGAAGTATATGGCAAAGGGTGGCAGGATTAGGATGACCCAAGCGAGCGTGCCAAAGATCCACTCCGGTGGCGAGAGCGACAGGGGCGACAAAAGTGGTGGAGGTGGCGGAGTGAACCGGGTAGAGCTCGTCGGGGCTGTCACATCGGTGGAGCACCATCCGCGTGCGAGCGTCCTTAACAGAAAAACCACATTCGTCAAATTCAACAGTAACAAGGATTTTCACGTGTAAGAGAATGAACAGAAACAAGATTTTTAATAAGCTCAGGAGGAACTAAGACATTAGACATGGATATGGGAGTGGAGTTAGACGGAAAATATGCATGACCTATGTGGGTGATAGGAAGAGAGGAGCCGTCACCGACGGTGATGCGGTTGGAAGTGTGAACGGGATAGGAGGTGTGGAGGTTACCGGGATAAGGCTCCATATGTGCGGCAGCTCCGGTGTCCATGTACCAGTCGCCGCCGCCGGTGTAGCTGGATGGTGAAGGGGCGGTGTGAAGAGCCGCCAGAAGGGTCGGGTCCCACGGCGCCGGCGGGAGAGGCTGCGGTGGGGCCGTCAGGGGCAGCAGCGGCAGCCCGCCTGGCCGCGGCTGCTGACCGTAGGGCGCCGCATAGGGCTGCGGCGCGGCGTAGAACGCCTGGTGCGACGGTGGCCGGGCGCCGAGAATACCCGGGGCAGGGGCACGGGGAACCGACATGGAGTAGGCGTGCACAACGCCGGTCCATGGATTCTGGCCGGCGTACTACGGGGCCGACTGATAGACCTCCTGCGACGGGCGGGGTGCTCCTCCCTGAGCACCTGTGCCCCCTGCTTGCGGCCGCCGCGACGACCCCCCCCCCATTGGCCGCCGGCTGGGGCGGCGGGAAGGGAGCAGCCAGGATGGGCGGGAAGGCGGGCGCCGCCGGCTGGGGAGGCGTTGGGTGCGGAGGTGGCGGGGCTTGACACCCGCGGGTGCCGGCGACGAGGACGGTGTGGGTCGCGCGAGTCCGCGCCATCCACATCCGGCGCTCCTCCAACTTGAGGTACGCGACCACCTTTGCGAAGGTGGGCTCCAGGATGAGGGTGAGGTTGGAGGCGGCGTTCCCAAAATCCTTGTTGAGATCGGCGGTGAGGGTGCTGATGAGGAGCTTGTCGCCAACCATCTCCCCGAGATCACAGAGCTCATCGGCAAGCTTTTTCAGGCGCGTGCAAAAATTGTCGATGGACGAGTCAAGCTGCTGGCACCCGTAAAACTCGCCGTGGAGAAGGACCTTGCGCTGCAGCTTGTTGTTGGTGAAGAGCCCATTGAGCTTGGTTCAGACGGCGTAGGCGTCGTCGTCGTCATCCACCATGGTGTGGAAGAGGTCGGTGGAGATGGTGAGGTAGAACCAGCGGATGATGATGGCGTCGAGGATCATCCACTCCTCGCTGTGGATCATGAGGGCCGAGACGACGGTGCCGTCGACGTGACCATGAAGGAGGTACTTGCGGAACACTAGCCAAAAATACCGCTTCCAAGCGGAGTAGGAGGCGGTGGATTGATCAAGCTTCACCGGGACGCGCTCATGGATGTTGAGGTCACGGACGAGAGTGACGTCAGGACCGGCGAAGGGGTTGGAAACGATGGAGGAGGAGGAGCTCATGATGCGGCGAGAAAGGAAAGGGAAGGCGGCGGCTACGACATAGAGCAGCGGCAGCGGCAGGAAGCTATCGCGCGGGCAGCGGCTGTGGAGCGGCTCGGGTCAACAGCGGGAGGCAGCGATCGCGGCGGCAGGGGCTGGAGACGTAGCGATGGCGGGCTAGAGGGCTGGATCGGGCGAGACTGGTGGGAGTGCGGGCGAGCGAGCGAGTGCAGGCCAGCGGGATCGGGAGATCGGGCGGGTTCGCGGGAGAGCGGACGCGGCGAGCGAGGAGGTGGGGAGGTGGAGTGCGCGGGCGGGATCGCGGACGGCGGCTAGCAGGGAGGTGGCGCGGCGGCGGGCTAGGTTTAGGATCAGGAAGGGAAAACTGATACAATGTGGAATACGAGAATAGGCTGTGCAATCGCGATGTATTGATCGGTGCACCAGATACATATATAGAAGTACAAAGGTGGGCTATAACCTCAACTATATAGAGAAAACAGGAGGCGGGCCCTATACACAAATATAGACGTACGCAATATACTCAACAATAAAGACGAGTGTATGCATGTATATATGAATATCTGCGTATGTACTGTGTTTTTTTAAAAAAATGTCAGGTTTCTACTGGCGTGAAAGAAACAAAAACAAGAGAAATGGATTTGCTCCCGCTCAAATCATGCAAGAACCGACTGCGGCTGCGGCCCCATGCCCCGACTGCGGCTGCAATGAAGCGGAAACCCACTACCCCTCGGCACTCGCGCCATCACTTTACCGTGCGTATCGATCAGTGCACTAGTAATTTTTGCTAGTACCACTAGTCATCTTGTAGGTTGCACCGTAGGAGTAGCCTTTATAGGAGCCAGAGCAAAGGCTGTTCCTGTTTTGGTGGCACGCACGCGTCTCTCTCTCTTTTTTTTTGCGAGTACACGCGCGTCTCGCACCCTCGCTGCCGCGCGGTCCATGTATCCACGGAGGGCAGGCCGGAGACGCGAACCGGACCCGATCATGGCGCCGTCGGTGGAGGAGGGACCGATCGGCCGGAGCTCGACCGCGCGTGCACGGGAGGGGACCCGGGCATTGCCATGCATGGGAGGGGAGGGGGACGTGCCGTCCGTCCGGTCACGGTGGAAAAGCGATAGCTGGTCACTGGTGCATGCCGATGCCGTGTCGCGGGGCTTTGCCTTTGCTTTCCGTGTCCGGGGGTCGATTTGATTTTTGTCAGGTTTTGGATCTGCGGCTGCGGCGGACGTGTTAAGTAGCGACTGGTACATGCTACGGCAAGAGGAGAGATACGTGCCTACCAGTATGGATTTTCTCCTCTTTGCTGACATTGATACTTCTTGTGGAGTACAGCAGTACCTCTCAAAGAATTTAATTAACCACTGATCACAAACACATGGTATCCTCTTTGTTTGTTTTCCGTCTCTGCAAATTGCAATGCGTCAATTGCACGGCCAAATCCTCACATTCTAAACCTGGTGAAAAGTATTCAAAAGAAGTTAAAGGTCTCTATGCACTGTTTTTCCATGTCCTGTATTTTTTCAAAGACAGGACAGATTGATTTTGAAGGAGCACTGCTACATGGATGATATTTTTGCAGCCGATTCATGCACGACACAGAATATCAGCCATGCATCCCATTTGATCAGTGAGCTACAACCATCGATCAAGAGTGTCGTGCGATTTTCGTCCGCCATCCATCGTTTGCAGAGTTATTTCGATTCTGAAGACTGTTGGCGGGTTCATTTCCTAGTAGCAGGCCTGACCTTGCGTGTACTTGCATGCTTCGAAGGTTTTTCCTTTAAATGTGCAAACTCAAGGAGACAGGCCAATTGGCGAGTAGTATCATGATTATTATTTCTTGAAAAAGTGATCCTAGTTCACAAAAGTAGACAGAAATGCTACACTGTGGAGAATTTTCTTTTCAATTTCTTTTTACTGAATTTTGAAATTGCAGCGAGGAAAGATTCATCAAAGGCAGCAGAAACCATATTGCTGCAATGCCTACCAAAGGTTAAGGTTTCTAGTACATCACATGTTTCTCGATGAGCGAACAATCTCCCCTTCTCCCTCAAAAGGATGTACATTAAGCCCACACCCATGCTATGAATGTGTATACTTCGTTTAGAGACAACACCTCATGTTATCGCAGTGGCGAATCCACCCATCCGTCTCAGGAGCGACCAACCAGTTAATAAGAGTTTGCTAATAGCGCAGATCGATCTATATAAGGCCTGCTATGTATCCAAAGGAGCTTCTCTCGCTTAATAACATAATGCAGAATTGTGTTGGATACGCGAAGGCAATGACATCAACTGTATCCTGCCTCATGTCAAAACCAGCGCGTTTAAGAACTATGTACATATCTTCCGTTGCCAATTAGCCTTTTGGGTCTCGGAGCTGGGGGGCGTCCAGGGGTGTGAAAGGCGGGACCTTTCCGCTCGTCTCTTTGGTTGGGGTAGCGGCGGGTCTTGGGTGTGGAGGTGTCAAGGTCTTGGATGCCGGGGCGGCGGCCCTGATGGTGGTTGCGCGACGCTCTTGGGCAGAGCCCGTGGCTTGGTGCTGCCCGGTGGCCATGGCCGTGTGGGCGGCGTGGTAGCCGGGGTGTGGCGTTTGATTGAGGTGAGTGTTGGTCGGGGTGAAAACCCGCTTTGTCTTCGGACAGACCGGCGGCGGCGAAGCTCGTTCCCTTCTTGAAGGCGTCGTCGCGGCTCTCATTGCCAGTCGTGTTGCTCCAGGGGAAACTCTGATCCTCAGATCGGGCGGCGGCGGTGCTCCGGTGTCGTAACCTTCCTGAAGGCATCGTCTTGGAGTCCACGGTTTGTCGTGTGCGGCTTAATCTCTCCGCGGTGGCATGTTCACGGGGGAGTCCCCGATTACTCTTGTAGTGATAGGGGTGGTGTTGCTACGCTCAGCGCCTATGTATCCTGCCTTGGGTGTGTGCGTGTGTTCTGGTAGCGTGCGTTTGTACCGGTTTATTGTGGATCGTTATTTTATATATAAAGCGGGGCAAAAGCCTTTTTCGGTAACATTGTTGGGAGAGTAACTTTGGTTCAATCTTGTCTTACTAATATACCCGTTGACATGATGTCTTTCTAACCTATGCCTATGGGGGTTAGGAAGAAAATGGATTTTTATAGAGCCAGGTTTGTGTGGCTGGCTGATTGAGGATAAGAAGGATGCCATCTGGTAAACTGGAAGACTTGTTGTATGCCAAAACAACACGGGGGCATGGATTCTGAATTTGGAACTTTTTAACAAAGGCAAGGGACGGCGCCCTGCCTGCTGCTCGCGGATCCAACACCGGAGTCGCACATGTCACCTCCGGGTGATCCTGAAGGAAATATGCCCTAGAGGCAATAATAAAATTATTGTTTATTTCCTCATATCATGATAAATGTTTATTATTCATGCTAGAATTGTATTAACCGGAAACATAATACATGTGTGAATACATAGACAAACATAGTGTCACTAGTATGCCTCTACTTGACTAGCTCATTGATCAAAGATGGTTGAGTTTCCTAACCATGGATATGAGTTATCATTTGATCAGTGGGATCACATCATTAGAAGAATGATGTGATTGACTTGACACATTTCGTTAGCTTAGCACTTGATCGTTTAGTATGTTGCTATTGCTTTCTTCATGAATTATACATGTTCCTATGACTATGAGATTATGTAACTCCCGCTTACCGGAGGAGCACTTTGTGTGCTACCAAACGTCACAACGTAACTGAGTGATTACACTACAAAAAAAAAAACACTTCCGTGATGATACGTGTTTGTCACAGTAGGTCGCGTTTTTTGTCATGCATGTACATCCATGACAAATTTACGACAGAATCAAGATAGTCATACCTGTGCTGTCGTAGAAGTGTTCCATGACATTAACAAAATTATCATCACGGAAGTGTCCACTTCCATGACGATAAATCGCGCGTCACAGAAGTGCTTTCGTCAAGGGTAACCGACACGTGGCATCCACCGTAACGGAATGCCGTTAAGCTATCGGGTCGGGTTTTGGATCCGATAACCCGTTAACAGCCCCTACCAATGGGGATTTTCCACGTGTAAAATCATCATTGGCTCGAGGAAACACGTGTCGGCTCATCGTTGGGACAGATGTCATCCACTCATTGGACTGAAGGCGCCTATGATACATCGACATGTGGCACGGCCCAACAGAGGCCCATTCTTGTGAAAAGGCCGGCCCATTTGACTTGGTCAAAAGATGGCGGGCCGGCCCATGTAAAGCATGTTAACGGCATGTTCGCATATAGCCCATTTACAGTCCGCTAACCCAAGGCCCGTTACGCCCTATCCGAATTAGGCCTAGTAGCGTCATCTGGCCATCCAATATGATTCCAGCCCGTTTTCACTTCTGGCCCATGTATGGCCCATGACGTCTTTCGGCCCATATGAGGCCCTATGTAACTCTTGGCCTATTAATGGCCCGTGGTGAAACTGGCCCGTAATGAACAGTGTATCACTTTACACCCATTAACGGCCCGAGGTGAAACTGGCCCGTAATGAACAGTATATCACTTTACACCCATTAACGGCTCGTGGTGAAACTGACCCGTAATGAACAGTGTATCACTTTATACCCATTAATGGCTCGTTATTCCATTGGGCCGTTTCCAGCCCATGTTATCTTTCGGCCTTCTCAGAGCCCATTTATTCTTGGGCTCATTTATAACATTCGTTTACTTACGGTTCGTTACTATCATGTTTTGTTTGTGGGCCAAATTCAGCCCGTGGTTACAGTCGGCCCGTTTGTGGTCCGTTAATACATTGGGCCGTTTTCATAGTGTCATCAAAACGGCCTATTAACGATGTCCCATTATGGTAAGCCCATGAACGGACGATTCCAACTCTAGCCCGTTTACGGCCATATTGCGGCCTATTATTGGCCCATGTTTGGCCAATCGATCATACTGCCCGTAAAAGGCCCATTGATGATACGACCCATAGAAGGCCCATTGTTTCTACGGCCCGTAGAAGGACCATTGTTTCTACGGCCCATAGAAGGCCCACTGTTTCTACGGCCCGTAGAAGGCCCAGTGTCACTACAGTAAATATTAGCCCATGGTTATTGTGACCTAGTTTTAAAAAATAGGTTATTGCAGCCACTAGCAAATCACGGAAAAAGAACTGCTATGACTACAAGCAAACAAATAAACAAGACAATAAGGAAATAAATAAGCAAGCAACTTACGCTAGGCTATCACGGCTATCACACATATTACATCCGCTGGGCATCAAAGTTCCCCACCAGTGCAAATAAACGCGCCGACAAAAGAATATACAAAACTGAGAGCACTTCAGAAGGCACTAGGCCTGGCCAGGTCGGCTCCCCCAAACAGCTGAAGAAGCTGAGTAGACCTCAGTTGTGTCAACGATAGATGCATCAAGACTAGATTTAAGGCATGATGGTGCGCACGGCAGTCCTTTGACATCTTCATTGCATCTTTGACTTCAAGTTGGAGCTGAGCTGAAGCAAGCCTTTCCGCTTTAAGTTGAGACTGGAGAAGTCGAACTGATTGAGGCAGCGACTGCACAGAGGTTGTCTCACACCTGCTGGTGAGTAGTGATGTCTACTACACAACCTTCTTCTTGTAGACGTTGTTGGGCCTGCAAGTGCACAGGTTTGTAGGACAGTAGCAAATTTCCCTCAAGTGGATGACCTCAGGTTTATCAATCCGTAGGAGGCGTAGGATGAAGATGGTCTCTCTCAAACAACCCTGCAACCAAATAACAAAGAGTCTCTTGTGTCCCCAACACACCCAATACAATGGTAAATTATATAGGTGCACTAGTTCGGCGAAGAGATGGAGATACAAGTGCAAAATAGATAGCAGATATAGGTATTTGTAATCTGAAATAATAAAAACAGCAAGGTAACAAGCGATAAAAGTGACCGTAAACGGTATTGCAATGATAGGAAACAAGGCCTAGGGTTCATACTTTCACTAGTGCAAGTTCTCTCAACAATAATAACATGGATAGATCATATAACAAGCCCTCAACATGCAACAAAGAGTCACTCCAAAGCCACTAATAGCGGAGAACAAACATAGAGATTATGGTAGGGTACGAAACCACCTCAAAGTTATTCTTTCGGATCGATCTATAAAAGAGTTTGTACTAGAATAACACCTTAAGACACAAATCAACCAAAACCCTAATGTCACCTAGATACTCCATTGTCACCTCAAGTATCTGTGGGCATGATTATACGATATGCGTCACACAATCTCAGATTCATCCAACCAACATAAAAGTACTTCAAAGAGTGCCCCAAAGCTATTACCGGAGAGTCAAGAACGTGTGCCAACCCCTATGCATAGGTTCCCAATGTCACGAAACCCGCAAGTTGATCACCAAGACATACATCAAGTGTTCTCATAAAAGACTCAATCTGATAAGATAACTTCAAAGGGGAAACTCAATTCATCACAAGAGAGTAGAGGGGGAGAAACATCATAAGATCCAACTACAATAGCAAAGCTCGGGATACATCAAGATCGTGCCATAGAGGGAACACGAGAGAGAACACGAGAGAGAGAGATCAAACACATAGCTACTGGTACATACCCTCAGCCCCGAGGCTGAACTACTCCCTCCTCGTCATGGATAGCACCGGGATGATGAAGATGGCCACCGGTGATGGGTTCCCCCTCCGGCAGGGTGCCAGAACGGGCTCCCGAGAGGTTTTTGGTGGCTACAGAGGCTTGCGGCGGCGGAACTCCCGATCTATCTTCTGTTCTGGAAGTTTTTGGGTATGTAGGTATATATGGGTGAAAGAAGTACGTCCGTGGACCTCCGGGGTGCTCACAAGGCAGGGGGCGCACCCAGGGGGGCGCCCCCACCCTCGTGGGCAGCCCGGGACTCCCCTGACGTGCACCCCAAATCTATCAGGTGGGTTTCCTTCCAAAATTAACTTCTCCAGTTGATTTCGTTCCGTTTTGACTCCGTCTGATATTCCTTTTCCTCAAAACACTAAAATAGGCATAAAATAACAAATCTGGGCTGGGCCTCCGGTTAATAGGTTAGTCCCAAAAATAATATAAAAGTGGGTAATAAATCCCAATATTGCCTAAAACAGTAGATAAAGTAGTTCCTGCTCGTCCTCGAGTAGGTAAATGATAAAAAAGAATTTTTGATGCGGAGTGATACTTTGGCATAATTTCAATGTAAATCTTCTTATTTGTGGCATGAATATTCAGATCCAAAAGATTCAAGAGAAAAGTTCATATTAACATAAAAGTAATAATACTTCAAGCATACTAATCAAAGCAATCATGTCTTCTCAAAATAGCATGGCCAAAGAAAGTTATCCCTACAAAATCATATAGTCTGGCTAAGCTCTATCTTCATCACACAAAGTATTTAATCATGCACAACTCCAATGACGAGCCAAGCAATTGATTCATACTTTAGTAATCTCAAACTTTTTCAACTTTCACGCAATACATGAGCGTGAGCCATGGACATAGCACTATAGGTGGAATAGAATGGTGGTTGTGGAGAAGACAAAAAGGAGAAGATAGTCTCACATCAACTAGGCGTGTCAACGGGCTATGGAGATGCCCATTAATAGATATCAATGTGAGTGAGTAGGGATTGCCATGCAACGGGTGCACTAGAGCTATAAGTATATGAAAGCTCAACAAAAGAAACTAAGTGGGTGTTCATCCAACTTGCTTGCTCACGAAGACCTAGGGCACTTTTGAGGAAGCCCATCATTGGAATATACAAGCCAAGTTCTATAATGAAAAATTCCCACTAGTATATGAAAGTGATAACATATGAGACTCTCTATCATGAAGATCATGGTGCTACTTTGAAGCACAAGTGTGGTAAAAGGATAGTAGCATTGTCCCTTCTCTCTTTTTCTCTCATATTTTCTTATTTGGGCCTTTTCTCTTTTTTTTATGGCCACCCTTTTTTTATATATTTCGTTCGGAGTCCCATCCCGACTTATGGGGGAATCATAGTCTCCATCATCCTTTCCTCACTGGGACAATGCTCTAATAATGATGATCGTCACACTTTTATTTTTCTTACAACTCAACAATTACAACTCGATACTTAGAACAAAATATGACTCTATATGAATGCCTCCGACGGTGTACCGGGATATGCAATGAATCAAGAGTGACATGTATGAAAATTATGAAGGTGGCCTTGCCACAAATACAATGTCAACTACATGTTCATGCAAAAAGCAATATGACAAAAGTAATGTGTGTCATATGAACGGAACGATGGAAAGTTGCATGGTAATATATCTCGGAATGGCTATGGAAATGCCATGATAGGTAGGTATGGTGGCTGTTTTGAGGAAGGTATATGGTGGGTGTATGATACCGGCGAAAAGTGCATGGTATTAGAAAGGCTAGCAATGGTGGAAGGGTGAGAGTGCGTATAATTCATGGACTCAACATTAATCAAAAGAACTCATGCACTTATTGCAAAAATTTAGAAGTCATCAAAAACCAAAGCACTACACGCATACTCCTAGGGGGTTAGATTGGTAGGAAAAGACCATCGCTCGTCCCCGACCGCCACTCATAAGGAAGACAATCAATAAATAAAATTGTGCTCCAACTTCATCACAAAGCGGTTCACCATACGTGCATGCTACGGGAATCACAAACTTCAACACAAGCATTCTTTAAATTCATAATCACCCCAACTAGCATTGCTTTGATATTATTACCTCCATATCTCAAAACAATTATCAAGCATCAAACTTATCTTAGTATTCAACACACTCAAAAGAAAGTTTCACATATCTTGAATACCAAGTATATTATCTTTAAGAAAATTACCATGCTATTAACAACTCTCAAAATAATCTAAGTGAAGCATGAGAGATCAATAGTTTCTTTAAAACAAATCCACCACCGTGCTCTAAAATATCTAAGTGAAGCACTAGAGCAAAAATTATCACGCTCAAAAGGTATAAGTGAAGCACTATGAGCAAAACTATCAAGCTCAAAAGATATAAGTGAAGCACAATGAGTAGCTAAATAATTACGTAACTATGTGAAGACTCTCTCTCATTAAAGAATTTCAAATCTTGGTATCTTATTCAAACAGCAAGTAAACAAAATAAAATAGCATTGCAAGGATAGCACAACTCATGTGAAGAAGCAAAAACTTAGGCTCAACCGATACTAACCGATAGTTGTTGAAGAAGAAAGGTGGGATGTCTACTGGGGCATCCCCAAGCTTAGATTCTTGAGACTTCTTGAAATATTATCTTGGGGTGCCTTGGGCATCCCCAAGCTTGAACTTTTTTGTCTCCTTAATTCCTCTTATATCATGGTTTCTCTTTTTATCAAAAGCTTCATTCACAACAAACTCAACAAGAACTCGTGAGATAGGTTAGTATAAACAATGCAAAACCTTATCATCTTCTAATGTAACAAATCACTAAAATTATTACTCAACATTGCATACTAAATTCCTCTGTATATTTAATACTCCTATCCTCAAATAGAATCATTAAACAAGCAAACATATGCAAACAATGCAATCATAACAGCAATCTGCCAAAACAGTACAGTCTGTAAAGAATGCAAGAGTATAAATACTTCCCTGACTCCAAAAATTATGAACTAAGATTCACACTGTAATAAATTTATCAGAGCTTAATATACAAAAAGATTCAACGTTATACCATTCCCTGACTTTTCTAGGGAATTTTTGCAACAGCGGTAAACTTTCTGTTTTCAAACAGCAACATGTATACTAGCAAAATAAGCATGGCAAAGGCTATCCTTGACCTTTTTTTATTGAAACTAAAGGTGCAAAACATTATTCTAACTAACAGAAAGCAAAAGCTAACAAAATAAAATGATGCTCCAAGCAAAACACATATCATGTGGCGAATAAAAATATAGCTCCAAGTAAAGTTACCGATGAACGAAGACGAAAGAGGGGATGCCTTCCGGGGCATCCCCAAGCTTAGGCTCTTGATTGTCCTTGAATATTACCTTGGGGTGCCTTGGGCATCCCCAAGCTTAGGCTCTTTCAAATCCTTATTCCATAGTCCATTGAATCTTTACCCAAAACTTGAAAACTTCAACCACACAAAACTTAACACAAAACTCGTAAGCTCCGTTAGTATAAGAAAATAAATCACCACTTAGGTACAGTAATGAACTCATTCTAAATTCATATTGGTGTAATATCTACTGTATTCTAACTTCTCTATTGTTCATACCCTCCGATACTACTAATAGATGCATCAAAATAAGCAAACAACACAAAGAAAACAGAATCTGTCAAGAACAGAACAGTCTGTAGTAATTTGTATAAAACGTATACTTCTGGAACCCCAAAAATTATAAAATAAATTGCTGGACCTGAGAAATTTGTCTATTAATCACCTTCAAAAAGAATCAACCTAAAATCACTCTCCATTAAAACATGGCAGCCATTCTTGTGAGCGCAAAAGTTTCTGTTTTCTACAGCAAGATCATATAAACTTCACCCAAGTCTTCCCAAAGGTTCTACTTGGCACTTTATTGAAACAAAAGCTATAAAACATGATTACTACAGTAGCATAATCATTTGGACACACAAAAACAGTAAAGATAAATATTGGGTTGTCTCCCAACAAGCGCTTTTCTTTAATGCCTTTTTAGCTAGGCATGATGATGACAATGATGCTCACATAAAAGATAAGAATTGAAACATAATGGGAGCATCATGAAGCATATGACTAGCACATTTAAGTCTAACCCACTTCCTATGCATAGGGATTTTGTGAGCAAACAACTTATGGGAACAATAATCAACTAGCATAGGATGGCAAAACAAGCATAACTTCAAGATTTTCAGCACATAGAGAGGAAACTTGACATTATTGCAATTCCTACAAGCATATGTTCCTCTTTCATAATAATTTTCAGTAGCATCATGAATCAATTCAACAATATAACCAGAACCTAAAACATTCTTTTCATGATCTACAAACATAGAATTTTTAATATTCTCCACATAAGCAAAATTCTTCTCATCAATAGTAGTGGGAGGAAACTCAACAAAATAACTATCATATGATTGAAAGTTAAGATCAAGATGACAAGTTTCATGGTTATCATTATTCTTTAAAGCATACGTTGTTGGAAATATGCCCTAGAGGCAATAATAAATTAGTTATTATTATTATATTTCCTTGTTCATGATAATCGTTTATTATCCATGCTATAATTGTCTTGATAGGAAACTCAGATACATGTGTGCGTACATAGACAACACCATGTCCCTAGTAAGCCTCTAGTTGACTAGCTCGTTGATCAATAGATGGTTACGGTTTCCTAACCATGGACATTGGATGTCGTCGATAACGGGATCACATCATTAGGAGAATGATGTGATGGACAAGACCCAATCCTAAGATTAGCACAAAGATCTTGTAGTTCGTATGCTAGAGCTTTTCTAATGTCAAGTATCATTTCCTTGGACCATGAGATTGTGCAACTCCCGGATATCGTAGGAATGCTTTGGGTGTACCAAACGTCACAACATAACTGGGTGGCTATAAAGGTGCACTATGGGTATCTCCGAAAGTGTCTGTTGGGTTGGCACGAATCGAGACTGGGATTTGTCACTCCGTGTAACGGAGAGGTATCTCTGGGCCCACTCGATAGGACATCATCATAATGTGCACAATGTGACCAAGGGGTTGATCACGGGATGATGTGTTACGGAACGAGTAAAGAGACTTGCCGGTAACGAGATTGAACAAGGTATCGGCATACCGACGATCAAATTTCGGGCAAGTATAATACCGCTGGACAAAGGGAATCGTATACGGGATTGATTGAGTCCTTGACATCGTGGTTCATCCGGTGAGATCATCGTGGAACATGTGGGATCCAACATGGGTATCCAGATCCCGCTGTTGGTTATTGACCGGAGAATGTCTCGGTCATGTCTGCATGGTTCCCGAACCCGTAGGGTCTACACACTTAAGGTTCGATGACGCTAGGGTTACAAAGGAAGTTTGTATGTGGTTACCGAATGTTGTTCGGAGTCCCGGATGATATCCCGTACATCATGAGGAGTTCCATAATGGTCCGGAGGTAAAGATTTATATATGGGAAGTCCTGTTTTGGTTACCGGAAAAGTTTCGGGTGTTATCGGTAACGTACCGGGACCACCGGGAGGGTCCCGGGGGTCCACCAGGTGGGGCCACCGGCCCCAGAGGGCTGCATGGGCTAAGTGTGGGAGGGGACCAGCCCCAGGTGGGCTGGTGCGCCCCCCACCAGGGCCCAAGGCGCCTAGGGCTTGGGGAAAACCCTAAAAGGGGGTGCCCCCTTGCCTTGGGGGGCAAGGCAACCCCCCTGGCCGCCGCCCCCTCCTCAGATTGGATCTGAGGGGGCCGGCCCCCCTCTCCCTTGCCCCTATATATGTGGGGGGTGGGAGGGCAGCCGCACCCCAAGTTCTGGCGCATCCCTTCCCCTCTCCCAAGTACTCCTCTCCCGCGGTGCTTGGCGAAGCCCTGCAGGATTGCCACGCTCCTCCATCACCACCACGCTGTTGTGCTGCTGCTGGACGGAGTCTTCCTCAACCTCTCCCTCTCTCCTTGATGGATCAAGGCATGGGAGACGTCACCGGGCTGTACGTGTGTTGAACGCGGAGGTGCCGTCCGTTCGGCACTAGGATCTCCGGTGATTTGGATCACGACGAGTACGACTCCTTCAACCCCGTTCTCTTGAACGCTTCTGCTTAGCGATCTACAAGGGTATGTAGATGCACTCTCCTTCCCCTCGTTGCTAGTCTCTCCATAGATAGATCTTGGTGACTCGTAGGAAAATTTTGAATTTCTGCTACGTTACCCAACAGTGGCATCATGAGCTAGGTCTATGCGTAGATTCTTTGCACGAGTAGAACACAAAGTAGTTGTGGGCGTTGATTTTGTTCAATATGCTTACCGTTACTAGTACAATCTTGATTCAGCAGCATTGTGGGATGAAGCGGCCCGGACCGACCTTACACGTACTCTTATGTGAGACAGGTTCCACCGACTGACATGCACTTGTTGCATAAGGTGGCTAGCGGGTGCCAGTTTCTCCCACTTTAGTCGGATCGGATTCGATGAAAAGGGTCCTTATGAAGGGTAAATAGCAATTGGCATATCACGTTGTGGTTTTTGCGTAGGTAAGAAACGTTCTTGCTAGAAACCCATAGCAGCCACGTAAAACATGCAAACAACAATTAGAGGACGTCTAACTTGTTTTTGCAGGGTATGCTATGTGATGTGATATGGACAAAAAGAATGTGATTAATGATATGTGATGTATGAGATTGATCATGTTCTTGTAACAGGAATCACGACTTGCATGTCGATGAGTATGACAACCGACAGGAGCCATAGGAGTTGTCTTTATTTATTGTATGACCTGCGTGTCATTGAACAACGCCATGTAATTACTTTACTTTATTGCTAACCGGTAGCCATAGTAGTAGAAGTAAAAAGTTGGCGAGACAACTTCATGGAGACACGATGATGGAGATCATGGTGTCATGCCGGTGACGATGATGATCGTGGAGCCCCGAATATGGAGATCAAAAGGAGCAAAATGATATTGGCCATATCATGTCACTTTTTGATTGCATGTGATGTTTATCATGTTTATGCATCTTATTTGCTTAGAACGACGGTAGTAAATAAGATGATCCCTCATTAAAATTTCAAGAAAGTGTTCCCCCTAACTGTGCACCGTTGCGAAAGTTCGTCGTTTCGAAGCACCACGTGATGATCGGGTGTGATAGATTCTAACGTTCACATACAACGGGTGTAAGCCAGATTTACACATGTGAAACACTTAGGTTGACTTGATGAGCCTAGCATGTACAGACATGGCCTCGGAACACAAGAGACCGAAAGGTCGAGCATGAGTCGTATAGTAGATACGATCAACATGAAGATGTTCACCGATGATTAGTAGTCCGCATCACGTGATGATCGGACACGGCCTAGTTTTCTCGGATCATGTAATCACTTAGATGACTAGAGGGATGTCTATCTGAGTGGGAGTTCATAAGATGAACTTGTTTATCCTGAACATAGTCAAAAAGATTCTTGCAAATTATGTCGTAGCTCGCGCTTTAGTTCTACTGTTTTAGATATGTTCCTAGAGAAAATTTAGTTGAAAGTTGATAGTAGCAATTATGCGGACTGGGTCCGTAAACTGAGGATTGTCCTCATTGCTTCGTAGAAGGCTTATGTCCTTAATGCACCGCTCGGTGTGCTGAACCTCGAACGTCGTCTGTGGATGTTGCGAACATTTGACATACATGTTTTGATAACTACGTGATAGTTTAGTTAAACGGTTTAGAGATAAGGCACCAAAGACGATTTAGAAACGTTGCGGAACATGTGAGATGTTTCGAGGGCTGAAATTGGGATTTCAGGCTAGTGCCCACTGAGGGAGTCCTGGATTAGGGGGTGTCCGGATAGCCGAACTATCATCATCGGTCGGACTCCAAGACTATGAAGATACAAGATTGAAGACTTCGTCCCGTGTCCGGATGGGACTTTCCTTGGCATGGAAGGCAAGCTTGGAGATACGCATATGTAGATCTCCTACCATTGTAACCGACTCTATGTAACCCTAGCCCTCTCCGGTGTCTATATAAACCGGATGGCTTTAGTCCGTAGGACGAACAACAATCATACCATAGGCTAGCTTCTAGGGTTTAGCCTCCTTGATCTCGTGGTAGATCTACTCTTGTAATACCCACATCATCAATATCAATCAAGCAGGACGTAGGGTTTTACCTCCATCAAGAGGGCCCGAACCTGGGTAAAACATCGTGTCCCTTGTCTCCTGTTACCATCCGCCTAGATGCACAGTTCGGGACCCCCTACTTGAGATCCGCCGGTTTTGACACCGACATTGGTGCTTTCATTGAGAGTTCCTCTGTGCCGTCGCAATCAGGAGGGATGCCTTTTTCCCGTCTTTAAAGACGGCGCCGTCATCAAGGGAGCTTTGGCCCCCGGCCAAACTATCCGGCTAGGCGGTTTTCTTATGACCGCCTGTTCGGCCGCCGCTCCGACAATGACCTCTCGAGTCATCAAAAGCGATCTTCACGTCAACTCGGAATTCGCCGAGCAGCTAGATCCAATGGAGCTCTCCTCCGTAAATGAGCTCTTGGATTGCATCGCCGCCCTGGGAGTCACCACGGAGTACGATCAGATTGGGCTTAAAACCGATCTGAGAGAAATTAATTCTCCCCAGGCTACCCACCACATTGTCGTGGTAGAGGAACAACGCGGTGACTCTTCCTCTATGTTAAAGACCAGTTATGTTCGGATTCCCGATCCCTTCATGCCGGATTCCCACGGAGGGACGGACGTCAATCAAGTACTGAACCTAAAGTCAGGCATCGGACCAGATTTGTTGGATAACATCCAGCAATCCA
Source organism: Triticum dicoccoides (assembly GCF_002162155.2). Classification (NCBI taxonomy): domain Eukaryota; kingdom Viridiplantae; phylum Streptophyta; class Magnoliopsida; order Poales; family Poaceae; genus Triticum; species Triticum dicoccoides. Next base: position 553,940,835 of record NC_041385.1, read on the forward strand.
AGCTTCCAAATTCAGAAACTTCTCGGCCTTTGAGCCTTAGATTGGGCGGGGTTCCGAATTTAATCCCGCCCGCCCACCCAAACATAAGCGATCTATCTCAAATACGGCAAGATCCCGATGAAACAGTACATCACTACTGGGCCAGATTCCTCCTGGTCATGGACAGGATAAAAGACTGCCATGAGGAAAGCGCAATCTCAATTTTCTGCAACAATTGCACGGACAAGGGAATCATGAACGCCATAAGTCGTCGCGAAGTTACACGCTTCGCCGATCTGGCGACCATAGTACAAAAATACTGTGCGATGGAGAGTGGCTGGAAAACCGAAACCAGGTTTTGGGACAATACGGCCCTGAATACAACCCTAGTTCGAAATAAAAGGGTGTGTCATACTTAAGCACCTGGGTTAAAAACCAAAAAGCAAAAACCCCCTAAAGGGCACGGAACTGTACTGGAGGGATGGCTGAACGGACCCTGTAAAATCCACAGTACGGAGGACGCCACTCCAACACATAGCCTTCGAGCATGTTGGATACTACGGCAGGTGGCCAAAAGTGGCGAAGGCTTTCTAGCCCCGGGCAACCAGCCCAACAGTACCAGTACGGTATTAACAGTCTTCGAGACTTTTGCATCAAATAACATGCGGAAACAGACAATCTGTAGCCTCGCCGAAGTCTACCAAGTAGCAACAACAAACCCATGGAGCGACACGGCTATCACCTTCAATGCCAGCGACGAACCTAAATTCCGAACAGCTCGAGCACCAGCCGCATTGGTCCTCAGTACGATAGTGGACGGCTTTCGTCTTACCAAGGTACTCATGGATGGCGGCAGCGGATTAAACCTCATCTACGAGGAAACCCTCCAAAAAATGGAAATTGACTGGAGCCGCATTGAGCGAAGCAGCACAACCTTCAGAGGAATAATCCCTAGTCGAGAAGTACGCTGCACAGGAAAAATCACACTAGACGTAGTGTTCGGCTCGCCGGACAATTACAGGTCTGAAGAGGTCACGTTCCAAGTGGCCCCATTCGGCAGCGGATATCACGCCTTGTTAGGGCGAGAGGCATTCACAATCCTCCAAGCTATACCCCATTATGGGTACATGAAGCTCAAAATGCCCAGGCCCAATGGAATAATCACTCTTGTCAGTGATCCAGATATAGCACTCCGCGCTGAAAAAAAGACAGCTGCACTGGCCCTAGAGGCATTATCCGAAGCCCTAGCGGCAGAGGAACTCACTGCGCTGCGCTCCACGGTGGATAGAGATGATGTGATACTCGATAAGAGGTCTAAGTCCACCTCTTTTAAACCAGTAGACGAAATAGTCAAAATTCAGGTCCATCCAACGGACCCTACAACGACGGCCTCCATTGGGGCACAATTAAATCCTGATGTAGAAGCCACACTATGAGAATTCCTTCGGGAAAATTGGGACATTTTTGCCTGGCACCCTTCAGACATGCTAGGAATCCCACGCAGGCTGGCAGAACACAGCCTAATTATCCTAAAAGGATTCAAGCCAGTCAAACAGGCTCTTCGGCGATTTTCCGAACCCAAAAGACAGGCAATGGGAGAGGAGCTAGCCAAACTCTTAGAAGCCGGATTCATCAGAGATATAAAACATCCGGACTGGCTAGCCAACCTGGTAATGTAACCAAAAAAGGACAAATCCTGGCGCCTTTGTGTCGATTTCAAAGACCTTAACAAGGCCTGTCCAAAGGACCCTTTCCCTCTCCCTCGCATCGACCAAATCATTGACGCTACCGCAGGGCACGACTCATTGTGCTTCCTCGACGCATACTCCGGATACCATCAAATCAAGATGGCGGAAAAAGACCAGGCCGCAACGGCATTCATTACTCCGTACGGACCATTCTGCGTCAACACAATGCCCTTCAGACTCAAAAACGCCGGCGCAACATATCAGCGCATGATTCAGACATGTCTGGCCACCCAGATAGGCAAAACAGTGGAGGCGTACGTAGACGATGTGGTCGTTAAGACCAAACACGTCGAAACTCTAATAGACGATTTGAGGCTTACATTCGACAACCTCCGAGCATACGACATTAAGCTCAACCCGGAAAAATGTGTTTTTGGCGTACCAGCCGGAAAGCTCTTGGGCTTCATTGTATCCGGCAGAGGAATTGAAGCAAACCCAGCCAAGATCCGGGCTCTGTCACAATTGGATATCCCAAAAGACCTCAAACAAATACAAAAATTGACGGGATGCGTGGCGGCCCTAAGCCGCTTCATCTCCTGTTTGGGAGAAAAAGCGCTGCCCCTCTATCGCCTCCTCCGGCGCACCGAACACTTTGAATGGACAGATGCTGCCACGGCCGGACTCGAAGAAATTAAGGCCATATTGGCAACAAATCCGGTCCTGGCCGCGCCCAACTTGGGCGAACCTATGTTATTATATATCGCGGCAACACATCAAGTTGTCAGCGTCGTACTCGTCGTCGAACGAGAAACAAAAGGGCAAAAATTCCCTCTTCAAAAATGAGTGTACTACGTATCCACTGTCTTAACTCCATGCAAGTCCCGGTACCCACATTATCAAAAGATAGCGTATGCGGTGTTCATGGCATCCCGAAAGCTGCGACACTACTTTCAAGAGTGTTCCATAACGGTGGCCTCCGAAGTACCTCTCAACGATATTATAAATAATCGCGACGCGACGGGCAGGATTGCAAAATGGGCCATTGAGCTCTTACCATTTGACATAACCTACAAACCACGGCGAGCTATAAAGTCGCAAGTTTTGGCTGACTTCATCGCCGAATGGACCGAAGCCGAACTCCCTAAAGAGTACGGCGCATACTCCAATTGGATCATGCATTTCGACGGCTCCAAAATGTTGTCTGGCTTGGGGGCTGGCGTCGTCTTGACGTCCCTAACCGGAGATACAGTCCAATACGTACTTCTAATAATGTACACGGACTCCAACAATGCAGCCGAATACGAGGCCCTTCTACATGGCCTCCGGATGGCAATCTCCATGGGTATTCAACGCCTAGAGGTGCGCGGGGATTCAAACCTCGCAATATCCCAAGTAAATGGAGACTTTGACGCCAAGGATCCGAAAATGGCAGCCTACCATAACGCCGCCCTAAAAATGTCAGCCCGATTCGAAGGACTCGAATTCCACCATGTAGCCCGGGATAATAACCAGGCAGCAGACGTGTTAGCACTCATCGGTGCAAAACGTGACGCCGTCCCTCCAAACATCTTCCTGGAACAGCTCTTTAAGCCATCCGTTTTATGGGAAGAGGAGTCCTAAAATAACAACCCGGAACCAACTGCACCACCCAACACAGAACATTCTGACACAATCGGTGGCTCAGCCAATGAAATAACACCTTCAGCCCACGAAATAATGGCAGTAATTGCCCCGTGGATGGAGCCATTCCTAACCTACTTAATCAGGCAGGAACTTCTCGAAGACCAAAATGAGGCCTGCTGCATAGTTCGGCGATCTAAAGCCTACAAGGTCCATGAGGGAGAACTTTATAAGAAAAGCACAATCGGAGTCCTTCAAAGGTGTATCTCCGAAGAGGAAGGGCGAAATCTCCTGGCTGAAATTCACGCCGGACTCGGCGGGCACCACGCTGCAGCCCGGGCCCTTGTAGGCAAGGCCTTCCGTACATGATTTTATTGGCCGACAGTCCAGGCAGATGCTCAGGACTTAGTCCAACGATGTGTTGGTTGCCAGCTCTTTGCTAATCAAAGCCACATGCCACCCACCGCCCTCAAAACTATACCCATCACTTGGCCGTTCATGGTATGGGGGCTTGACATGGTTGGACCCCTTAAAGGGGGAACCCACAAGCACAAATACTTATTGGTCATGGTGGACAAATTCACCAATGGATAGAGGCCAAGCCGGTTAAAACGGCAGAATCCGGACCCGTGATAGACTTCATATCCGAGGTAGTACACCGTTTTGGCGTCCCCCACAGCATCATCACTGATAACGGCACGAATTTCATGGCCAACGAGGTTAAACTCTGGTGCAAAAACATGGGCATCAAGCTCGACTACGCTTCAGTCTACCACCCTCAAACTAACGGTCAAGTGGAACGAGCAAATGGTCTAATCATGAGCGGCATTAAACCCAGATTAGTGCGGTCCCTCATAGAATCTAACACGCACTGGGTAGAGGATCTCGACTCCGTACTCTAGGGGCTGCGGACCACGCCAAACCGCACTACCGGATTCACACCATTTTTTATGGTATACGACGCCGAGGCAGTTTTGCCTTGCGATATAATTCACGACTCACCTCGTGTGCGCATGTACGAAGAAAGAGAAGCCGAGTTGGATCGGCAGGACAGTTTGGATGCCTTAGAGGAGGAGCGCGACGTGGCAAAATCCCGCTCCGCATTCTATGAGCAGCAGGCTCGAAGATATCAAAGCAGAGAAGTACGGGCCAAAACTTACAATGTTGGCGAGCTAGTCCTACGCCTGCTGGACAAGAAAAAGGACAAACTTAAGCCCAAGTGGGAAGGTCCCTTCATCATCGACCAAGTCCTTACCGGCGGTGCATACCGTCTATGCAACGCATCTAACAACCGACTCGAGCCAAACCCATGGAACGCAGCCCGTCTCCGAAGATTCTACGCCTAGCGCCGGACTCAGAGTTCGTCTCCTTCCTCCATCCACCTTTCATATTTTTTTGCTGTCTTTGTTTTCCCTCCTTTTTCCTCCCTCTTTCAGTACAAGCCTCTTGAGGGCTGATTTGCGCTTTGTTCGCACTCACTCGATGTGCCACTCGCACTCGTTGTACCTGGGGGCTTCTTTAACAGAAGCTTATTTATATGGGCTTCATGCCCAACACATGCGTCATACTTCCGCATGTACCTTTTACTCACCATTATATGCATCGATATGACTTAAGTTTTGGCCAAGCCGGGTTGCCTGGCTCCTGTGCTTACCCCTACGTTCCCGTTTGTTTGGCTAGGAGGTAAAGGGAGCACCTCTGTGATTGTTACTGCCGGGTCAGCCGGATGTGTACCTCAGACTGGGTGAAGCCAAAGGCTAGCGTTCTTAAGGGAATATTCGGTCGGTGACCTGAAAGATGATTTATTACTTATTTATTTATCTGCCCCCAGATGCTTTTTCTGCTCTTTTCGCAGTCCGGTCATGCACTTTAGGGCATGCCTCCCAGGGAAACGAACCCCTAACGGAACTATTCTCCCTAGAAGATGTTTCTTACTAACCATGTAATATAACATAGCTAGTTGGGCACTTGTCTGATAAAGCACTCATGACCCCTACGCCTTGTCTCCATGCATGCCCCGGTTTTTTTTATAATCGTAAGGGTATTCGGACACACTCCGGACTGTCGGGTCCCGAGGTTGAAGCGAAAAGGTCCGCAAAGACAAACGATCTACAATCCGGCTAGAAGGCATTTTACATGTCACTTTAAATTACATCGTCAAACTGACTGATTGTACTCCTCTTCAATCCCATCTAACAGGCTGTCTAATTTACAGTCCTGTTGGGAATATTTCGCGGCCAACTCTACTTGGCCGTACATCAGGCTCACAAGGATCTCCTTCCCATCAGGCCCCGCAGGTTCGACCTCGGCCATGTGGTTTGGATCAGCCTTCGGGTACCGCGTCTTCACCATGGCCCAGGCCTCCCTGGCGCCTTGACGGCAGGCTGATATCTTCCACAGACGGAGACGCCGCCGTACTCCCTGAAGCTTCTCAGCAAGCCCTCCAAGACCCTCGGGTAGAGAGATGGAAGGCCATAAGGCCTGAACGACGCCGCTCATCGCCTGCCAAACACGTTCATGCAGTTGCAGCAGCTCGGGAAGAGGGTCTCCCGTGGAACTAGGCATCTCCTCCGCCGGACGACCCATGAGCACACCTACAGACACATTTCTGTCAATCGACTTCCTCGCCGAACTCTTCTTTTCAAAAGAGTTTGCTCAAGAGCTTACTATAAATGCCGTGAAGAAGCCGCCGATTCTCCTTTACGGAGTTAGACAGCTGGACCCGAACATCTTTTAGTTCTTCGCCCAGCTGGGTGTTGGCATCTTGGAGTTTGTTCCTCTCCTGCTGCACCCTCATAAGCACCTTCTCGCCGGCCTTCAGCTGGCGCAGCAGATGTTGCTTGTCCAGATCTAGTCCGGCACCCTCTGCAATATTATTGTCAGACTATACACACGCCGCACTTCATAAACTATTTCTCTTTTCAAAATATGAATTACCAGAGGGGGTCTCTGTGGCTCCCCCGGCAGCGGCTAGTGCGGCCTCAAGTTGGGCCTTGCATTCTTGAAGCTCCTGGGACAGGTGGGTATTCTTCTCTGTTAGATCCTGCATAACAAATGATCCTTAAATCAGTTAGTTTAACTATTTTAAGTCTCGCGGGCTACTGGCATATATAACTATTAAAATTCCTCACCCGTATGTCTTTTACATACTGCTCCGTGGCTCTGGTTAAACCATCTTGAGCAGCACGGAGGTGCGCGTCTCCCGCATTAAAGGCATTCAACGCCTCTGGGGAGAAACATGCGTCACGAAGAACTATCCGACGGCGCCTGTGATTCATGGCGCTCTCCACCTCAGACCTGGTGGCGGACAACCTGTCGGCATCCTCCGTTGGAGGAGCATCCGGCTCGCGCCTTGCGCTCGCCTCCCTCTCCGGACCAGGCGTTGGAGCTTGGCTGGCGGAGGCTTGGTTGGCAACCTCTCCGGACTCAGTCCGGCGAGCGCTCTTTCTCCTGGAAGAATCACGAGCATTAATATACCTCCCAGGAGTCTTTCCCTTAAAGGACAATGATGCGCCATACCTTTGCGGCGACGTTTCGATTCGCGCCGCACTCCTCTTCCGCCTGCTGGGCCGCACTGACCTTGGTTGGTCGGTCTCCGCGGGCTCGGCTTCCCGCCGTAAAGGCACCTCCTGCGAAGCACCGTTGGTATACGGTGGTCAGAAATAAGCATTAAACAGGTAACGGTGTCAGGACTTCGGTCATACTCACCGGGAAGCTGGGGATAAACCGGGGTAGTCAGCCGTAATGGCGACTAGAGCATTGTCTATGCTGAGCTGGTGGAACACCCCGTCAGTCAGTTCCACCGTTATGTCCGGATCCTCTCTGGCGGCCGGATCAAGGGATCTTCCCGGATCCTCGGGTTGTGGAGTCGGGCTTTCTATGCCCTCCACATCCCGGCGCAGTTCCTGCGTCGAAATCATAAAGTAAGACACTTATCTTTGAAAGCACGGATCAGATATATAAACGTCTGCTTACCCAGCTCCGAGGGTTATTCATGGAGAATCCATTCAATGGACTCGTGCGGAGGAAGTCCTCCTTCTCCCCCTCGTACAAGCCGGACAGGATCTTCACCAGATTGGCGGCCGATCCCGGCCCCTTGCGGCCATGACGGGTGGCGTCATTCTCCCTGTTGAAATCCCACATGGGGTGGCCCCTATATTGGAGCGGCTGCACCCCTCGCATAATGCATATGGCCATGACTCCAATCATGGTTAATCCGGAATGGTCCAGTAACCGTATCCGGCCCATCAGATAGTGGACGCTCCTATCATCTTCCCGTTGAGGGCTCCGCGGGCGCCAACTCAGACGTTTCTTCAGAGGAGTGCTGCTAAACTCCGGGAGGCTGATCCGAACTGGATCCGGCAGCGGGGCGTCTTCCATATAGAACCACTCCGAAGGCCAGTCTTCGGACGCCTTCTTCGGGGTTCCGGATAGATATCCGGTCCCGGCGATGCGCCATATTTCGGCTCCGCCCACTTGATATATCTACCCCTCATGAGAATGGGGTATGAGGCAAAACAGTCTCTTCCACAGTGCAAAATGGGGTTCGATGCCCGAGAATAGCTCGCAAACAGCTACAAAGCCCGCGATGTGCAAAATGGAGGCAGGTGTGAGGTGGTGAAGTTGGAGTCCGTAGAACTCCAGGAGCCCCCGGAGAAATGGATGTATGGGAAATCCGAGTCCCCTTATTAAGTAGGGGACAAAGCATACCCGCTCTCCTTTGGAGGGATTGGGGACACTCTCCGCCTGCTTCCCACCCTTGTAGGTGGCCAGTCCGGCTCGAACCGGAACCATAAAGGCTGGAGGAAGGTATCCCTCGGCTTGGAGCGTCACTAACTCGCTATGCGGGACTGAGCATCTCCTCCAATCTCCTGGCTGAGGACTGGGAGCGCGGGAAGAGGAGCCGCGTCGACTATCCATGTTGGAATGGATTCTTGTCAGATGCGCTTCAATGAATACTTGCGAAAGGAGGATGGTGTGATTTGGATCTGGATCCACGCCTCTCTTATAGGCGGCTTATTCGCGCAGCTAGGGGGGTAAAACGTAAAAATACCCTGGCTTTTCGCATTCATACAACACGTGGAAGAGGGCCATTATTGGACGTGGAAGCCAAGGAGCGCAACATTTATGAAGAAACCGGACACTATTCGGCTAACACATGGAACATGGAGGAGAACCCGCCTTGCAACGCCGAAGACAACATACGCGATGGACTCGTCGTCATTGAAGCCTGGTTCGGGGGCTACTGAGGGAGTCCTGGATTAGGGGGTGTCCGGATAGCCGAACTATCATCATCCGCCGGACTCCAAGACTATGAAGATACAAGATTGAAGACTTCGTCCCGTGTCCAGATGGGACTTTCCTTGGCGTGGAAGGCAAGCTTGGTGATATGCATATGTAGATCTCCTACCATTGTAACCGACTCTATGTAACCCTAGCCCTCTCCGGTGTCTATATAAATCGGATGGCTTTAGTCCGTAGGACGAACAACAATCATACCATAGGCTAGCTTCTAGGGTTTAGCCTCCTTGATCTCGTGGTAGATCTACTCTTGTAATACCCACATCATCAATATCAATCAAGCAGGACGTAGGGTTTTACCTCCATCAAGAGGGCCCGAACCTGGGTAAAACATCGTGTCCCTTGTCTCCTGTTACCATCAGCCTAGACGCACAGTTCGGGACCCCCTACCCGAGATCCGCTGGTTTTGACACCGACACCCACGTCAAGAGGTATAAGACCTCCGATGATTTTCTTAGCCTGCAAACTAAGGGAGAAAAGCTCAATCATTGAGCTTGTGCTCAGATTGTCTGAATACAACAATCACTTGAATCGAGTGGGAGTTGATCTTCCAGATGAGATAGTGATGTTTCTCCAAAGTCATTGCCACCAAGCTGCTAGAGCTTCGTGATGAACTATAACAAATCAGTGATAGATATGATGATCCTTGAAATATTCGCAATGTTCGACACCGCGAAAGTAGAAATCAAGAAGGAGCATCAATTGTTGATGGTTAGTGAAACCACTAGTTTTAAGAAGGGCAAGGGCAAGAAGGGATACTTCATGATATGCAAATCAGTTGCTGCTCCAGTGAAGAAACCCAAGGTTGAACCCAAACCCGAGACTAAGTGCTTCTGTGATAAGGGGAACAACCACTGGAGCAGAATTACCCTAGATACTTGGCAGATGAGAAGGCTGGCAAGGTCGATAAAAGTATATTGGATATATATTATGTTAATGTGTACTTTACTAGTACTCCTAGTAGCACCAGGGTATTAGATACCGGTTCGGTTGCTAAGTGTTAGTAACTCGAAATAAAAGCTACGGAATAAACGGAGACTAGCTGAAGGTGAGCTGACGATCTGTGTTGGAAGTGTTTCCAAGGTTGATGTGATCAAGCATCGCACGCTCCCTCTACCATCGAGATTGGTGTTAAACCTAAATAATTGTTATTTGGTGTTTGCGTTGAGCATAGACATGATTGGATTATGTCTATTGCAATACGGTTATTCATTTAAGGAGAATAATGGTTACTCTATTTATTTGAATAATACCTTCAATGGTCTTGCACCTAAAGGAATGGTTTATTGAATCTTGATTGTAGTGATACACATTTTCATGCCAAAAGATATAAGATAGTAATGATAGTACCACTTACTTGTGGCACTGCCATGTAAGTCATATTGGTGTAAAACGCATGAAGAAGCTCCATGTTGATGGATCTTTGGACTCACTCATTTTTGAAAAGTTTGAGACATGTGAACCATGTCTATTGGTGTATACGCATGAAGAAACTCCATGCAGATGGATCGTTTGGACTTACTTGATTTTGTATCACTTGAGATATGCAAATCATACCACATGGGCAAGATGACTGAAGAGCCTCGTTTTCAGTAAGATGGAACAAGATAGCAACTTGTTGGAAGTAACACATTTTGATGTGTGCAGTCCAATGAGTGCTGAGGCATGCAGTGAATATTGTTATGTTCTTACTTCACAGATGATTCGAGTAGATGTTGAGTATATTTACTTGATGAAACACAAGTCTGAATTATTGAATGGTTCAAGTAATTTCAGAGTGAAGTTGAAGATCATTGTGACAAGAGGATAAAATGTCTATGATATGATCATAGAGATGAGTATCTGAGTTACGAGCTTTGGCACGCAATTAAGACATTGTGGAAATTGTTTCACAATTAATACCGCCTGGAACACCATAGCGTGATGGTGTGTCCGAACATCATAGTTGCACCCTATTGGATATGGTGCGTACCATGATGTCTCTTATCGAATTACCACTATCGTTCATGGGTTAGGCATTAGAGACAACCGCACTCACTTTAATAGGGCACCACATAATTCCGTTGAGATGACACCGTCTGAACTATGGTTTAGAGAAACCTAAGTTGTCGTTTCTGAAAAAGTTTGGGGCTATGATGCTTATGTGAAAAGTTTCAGGCTGATAAGCTTGAACCCAAAGCGGATAAAATGCATCTTCATAGGACACCCAAAACAGTTGGGTATACCTCCTAATTCAGACCCGGAAGCAAAAGTGTTTGTTTCTGGAAACGGGTCCTTTCTCGAGGAAAAGTTTCTCTCGAAAGAATTGAGTGGGAGGATGGTGGATACTTGATGAGGTTGTTGAACCATCACTTCAACTAGTGTGTAGCAGGGCACAGGAAGTTGTTCCTGTGGCACCTACACCAATTGAAGTAGAAGCTTATGATAGTGATCATGAAGATTCAGATCAAGTCACTACCATACCTCGTAGGGTGACAAGGATGCGTACTACTTCAGAGTGGTACAGTAATCCTGTCTTGAAGGTCATGTTGCTAGACAACAATGAATCTACGAGCTATGGAGAAGCAATGGTGGGCTCATATTCTGACAAATGGTTAGAAGCCATGAAATCCGAGATAGGATCCATGTATCAAAACAAATCATGGACTTTGGTGGACTTGCCCGATGATCGGCAAGCCATTGAGATAAATGGATCTTTAAGAAGAAGACGGACTTGGACGGTAATGTCACCATCTATGAAGCTCGACTTGTGGCGAAGAGTTTTTCACAAGTTCAAGGAAGTTGACTGAGCGATGCTTAAGTCCGTCGGAATCATGTTAGCATTAGCTGCATTTATGAAATCTGGCAGATGGATGTCAAAACGAGTTTCCTTACCAGTTTTCGTAAGGAAAGGTTGTATGCGATACAATCAGAAAGGTTTTTTTCGATCCTAAGGATGCTAAAAGGTATGCAAAGCTCCAACAATCCTTCTAAGGACTGGAGTAAGCATCTCGGAGTTGGAATGTACGCTTTGATGAGATGATCAAAGATTTTGGGTTTATACAAAGTTTATGAGAAACTTGTATTTCCAAAGAAGTGAGTGGGAGCACTATAGCATTTTTGATAAGTATATGTTGTTGACATATTGTTGATCAGAAATGATGTAGAATTTCTAGAAAGCATATAGGGTTGTTTGAAAGGTGCTTTTCAATGGAAAACCTGGATTGAGCTACTTGAACATTGAGCATCAAGATCTATAAGGATAGATCAAAACGCTTAATAGTACTTTCAAATGAGCACATACCTTGACATGATCTTGAAGGTGTTCAAGATGGATCAGTCAAGAAGGAGTTCTTGCCTAAGTTGTAAGGTATGAAGTTAAGAGTTAAAGCTCGACCACGGCAGAAGAGAGACAAAGGACGAAGGTCGTCCCCTATGCTTCAGACGTAGGCTCTATAGTATGCTATGCTGTGTACCGCACCGGAAGTGTGCCTTTCCATGAGTCAGTCAAGGGGTACAAGAATGATCCAGGAATGGGGATCATTGGACAGCGGTCAAAATTTTCCTTGGAGTAAATGAAGGACATGTTTCTCGATTAGGGAGGTGATAAAGAGTTCGACGTAAAGGGTTACGTCGATGCAAGCTTTAACACCTATCCGGATGACTCTGAGTAGCAAACCGGATACGTATAGTGGAGCAACCATTTGGAATAGCTCAAAGTGGAGCATGGAAGCAACATTTACAATATGACATAGAGAATTGCTAAAATACATACGGATCTGAATGTTGCAGACCCGTTGACTAAAACCTCTCTCACAAGCAAAACATGACCAAACCCCAGAACTCATTGAGTCTTAATCACATGGTGATGTGAACTAGTTTAGTGACACTAGTAAACTCTTTGGATGTTGGTCACATGGCGATGTGACCTGTCAATGGTAATCACATGGCGATGTGAACTAGATTATTGACTCTAGTGCAAGTGGGAGACTGTTGGAAATATGTCCTAGAGGCAATAATAAATTAGTTATTATTACTATATTTCCTTGTTCATGATAATCGTTTATTATCCATACTATAATTGTATTGATAGGAAACTCAGATACATGTGTGGGTACATAGACAACACCATGTCCCTAGTAAGCCTCTAGTTGACTAGCTCGTTGATCAATAGATGGTTACGGTTTCCTGACCATGGACATTGGATGTCGTTGATAATGGGATCACATCATTAGGAGAATGATGTGATGGACAAGACCCAATCCTAAGCCTAGCACAAAGGTCGTGTAGTTCGTATGCTAGACCTTTTCTAATGTCAAGTATCATTTCCTTGGACCATGAGATTGTGCAAATCCCGGATACCATAGGAATGCTTTGGGTGTATCAAACGTCACAACATAACTGGGGGTATCTCCGAAAGTGTCTGTTGGGTTGGCATGAATCGAGACTGGGATTTGTCACTCCGTGTAACGGAGAGGTATCTCTGGGCCCACTCGGTAGGACATCATCATAATGTGCACAATGTGACCAAGGGGTTGATCACGGGATGATGTGTCACGGAACGAGTAAAGAGACTTGCCGGTAACGAGATTGAACAAGGTATCGGCATACCGATGATTGAATCTCGGGCAAGTATAATACCGCTGGACAAAGGGAATTGTATACGAGATTGATTGAGTCCTTGACATCGTGGTTCATCCGATGAGATCATCGTGGAACATGTGGGAGCCAACATGGGTATCTAGATCCCGCTGTTGGTTATTGACCGGAGAACGTCTCGGTCATGTCTGCATGGTTCCCGAACCCGTAGGGTCTACACACTTAAGGTTCGATGACGCTAGGGTTATAAAGGAAGTTTGTATGTGGTTACCGAATGTTGTTCAGAATCCCGGATGATATCCCGGATGTCACGAGGAGTTCCGGAATGGTCCGGAGGTAAAGATTTATATATGGGAAGTCCTGTTTTGGTCACCAGAAAAGTTTCGGGTGTTATCGGTAACGTACCGGGACCACTGGGAGGCTCCCGGGGGTCCACCAGGTGGGGCCACCAGCCCCAGAGGGCTGCATGGGCCAAGTGTGGTAGGGGACCAGCCCCAGGTGGGCTGGTGCGCCCCCCCACCAGGGCCCAAGGCGCCTAGGGCTTGGGGGAAACCCTAAAAGGGGGCGCCCCCTTGCCTTGGGGGGCAAGGCAACCCCCCTAGTCGCCGCCCCCTCCTCAGATTGGATCTGAGGGGGCCGGTCCCCCTCTCCCTTGCCCCTATATATATGTGGGGGGTGGGAGGGCAGCTGCACCCCAAGTTCTGTTGCAACCCTTCCCCTCTCCCAAGTACTCCTCCTCTCTCGCAGTGCTTGGCGAAGCCCTGCAGGATTGCCACGCTCCTCCATCACCACCACGCCGTTGTGCTGCTGCTGGACGGAGTCTTCCTCAACCTCTCCCTCTCTCCTTGCTGGATCAAGGCATAGGAGACATCACCGGGTTGTACGTGTGTTGAACATGGAGGTTCCGTCCGTTCGGCACTAGGATCTCCGGTGATCTGGATCACGACGAGTACGACTCCTTCAACCCCATTCTCTTGAACGCTTCTGCTTAGCGATCTACAAGGGTATGTAGATGCACTCTCCTTCCCCACGTTGCTAGTCTCTCCATAGATAGATCTTGGTGACTCGTAGGAAAATTTTGAATTTTTGCTACGTTACCCAACATACATGTCATCACAATAATCATCATAGATAGGAGGCATGCTTTCATCATAGTAATTTTGCTCATCAAAGCTTGGGGGACAAAAAATATCATCTCCATCAAACATAGCTTCCCCAAGCTTGTGGCTTTGCATATCATTAGTATCATGGATATTCAAGGAATTCATACTAACAACATTGCAATCATGCTCATCATTCACATATTTTATGCCAAGAATTCTATGTAATTCTTCTTCTAGCATTTGAGCACAATTTTCCTTTCCATCATACTCACGAAAGATATTAAAAAGATGAAGCGTATGAGACAAACTCAACTCCATTTTTTTGTAGTTTTCTTTTATAAACTAAACTAGTGATAAAACAAGAAACAAAAAGATTCGATTGCAAGATCTAAAGATATACCTTCAAGCGCTAACCTCCCCGGCAACGGCGCCACAAAAGAGCTTGATGTCTACTACACAACCTTCTTCTTGTAGACGTTGTTGGGCCTGCAAGTGCACAGGTTTGTAGGACAGTAGCAAATTTCCCTCAAGTGGATGACCTAAGGTTTATCAATCCGTAGGAGGCGTAGGATGAAGATGGTCTCTCTCAAACAACCCTGCAACCAAATAACAAAGAGTCTCTTGTGTCCCCAACACACCCAATACAATGGTAAATTGTATAGGTGCACTAGTTCGGCGAAGAGATGGTGATACAAGTGCAAATTAGATACTAGATGTAGGTAAGTAATCTGAAATAATAAAAACAGCAATATAACAAGCGATAAAAGTGAGCGTAAACAGTATTGCAATGATAGGAAACAAGGCCTAGGGTTCATACTTTCACTAGTGCAAGTTCTCTCAACAATAATAACATATATAGATCATATAACAAGCCCTCGACATGCAACAAAGAGTCACTCCAAAGCCACTAATAGCGGAGAACAAACATAGAGATTATGGCAGGGTATGAAACCACCGCAAAGTTATTCTTTCGGATCGATCTGTAAAAGAGTTCGTACTAGAATAACACCTTAAGACACAAATCAACCAAAACCCTAATGTCACCTAGATACTCCATTGTCACCTCAAGTATCCGTGGGCATGATTATACGATATGCGTCACACAATCTCAGATTCACCCAACCAACATAAAAGTACTTCAAAGAGTGCCCCAAAGCTACTACCGGAGAGTCAAGAACGTGTGCCAACCCCTATGCATAGGTTCCCAATGTCACGAAACCCGCAAGTTGATCACCAAGACATACATCAAGTGTTCTCATAAAAGACTCAATCTGATAAGATAACTTCAAAGGGGAAACTCAATTCATCACAAGAGAGTAGAGGGGGAGAAACATCATAAGATCCAA
The DNA here is from genome assembly GCF_002162155.2 of Triticum dicoccoides. Classification (NCBI taxonomy): domain Eukaryota; kingdom Viridiplantae; phylum Streptophyta; class Magnoliopsida; order Poales; family Poaceae; genus Triticum; species Triticum dicoccoides. The sequence goes on from NC_041385.1 coordinate 553,956,450, forward strand.
CTACAATAGCAAAGCTCGAGATACATCAAGATCGTGCCATAGAGGGAACATGAGAGAGAACACGAGAGAGAGAGAGAGAGAGAGAGATCAAACACATAGCTACTGGTACATACCCTCAGCCCCGAGGGTGAACTACTCCCTCCTCGTCATGGATAGCGTTGGGATGATGAAGATGGCCACCGGTGATGGGTTCCCCCTCCGGCAGGGTGCCAGAACGGGCTCCCGAGAGGTTTTTGGTGGCTACAGAGGCTTGCGGCGGCAGAACTCCTGATCTATCTTTTGTTCTGGAAGTTTTTGGGTACGTAGGTATATATGGGTGAAAGAAGTACGTCGGTGGACCTCCGGGGTGCTCACGAGGCAGGGGGGCGCGCCTTGGGGGGGCACCCTCGTGGGCAGCCCGGGACTCCCCTGACGTGCACCCCAAGTCTATCAGGTGGGTTTCCTTCCAAAATTAACTTCTCCAGTTGATTTCGTTCCATTTTGACTCCGTCTGATATTCCTTTTCCTCGAAACACTGAAATAGGCATAAAACAACAAATCTGGGCTGGGCCTTCGGTTAATAGGTTAGTCCCAAAAATAATATAAAAGTGGATAATAAAGCCCAATATTGCCTAAAGCAGTAGATAAAGTAGCATGGAGCAATCAAAAATTATAGATACGTTGGAGACGTATCAAGTAGCTTCTACTCACTGTCTTCATCAAGACAGGACCTTGGGGTCATCTCGCTGTCCTCAAGATGGTTTGGCTCACTATCTTCCCTAAAGTTCTGCCTGGCGTAAGAGATATGACTCTGAAAGAGAAACAAGGAGACACGTAACAGGTTTCACAATTATATAAGCAAATAAATGGATCTGTTCTGCATAAGGAACATGTTTTTACAACTACAATTTGAAACCGGTAGTTGTTGCAAACATCCAATCAGATGTAAACAGCAAAGCAAACAGCAATGGAGGGAATGATGCCTATCCAAATCTATACTAGAACAAAGTTTGAAGGCTTGAGAAGGATGAACTTACATTACATGTTAACACGGGCTGGACAAAGCCCTTCTCCATGTTGATGGAAGGATAATTCAATAAATTCCCCAAAGAAAATTCTTTATAAGCGTTGCCATTATTCTACATTTTGCAAAGAGTAAATATAGATCAAATAATATTGGAAGAAACAGAGGATAATGAAGCTCAGGTGCAGACTGATGATACATAATCAAATAGCAATTAATTAAGTACAGCCTTACAAGGCAAAAGGGAGAGAGGTACTGACAAAAGCAATGCAGAGCCCATTATTGTTTTGAGATCGTATGATCCTTTGAGCAAGGAGATTCATCTGAAATTAGTTTTCATACAAGAGAGAAGGTAAGGCACAAGCAGAAATTTAGGAGTTCAAATTTCGAATTGATATCATAGACAGTACCTGACGCTGGGCTCCCAACAGTTCTAAGAGGGGTTTGGCCACTGGAGTAGGGGTAAAGTGTGGTACAGTTGGGCCTGTGTTTTGTGTGGCTGCTGATCTATCTGATTTAACAGGTATCACTACCTTTTCCAAATACCTAGTTTGTACTCCTTGAGGATCTGCACTCACCCTCTTCCTTTTGGACATCTATTATGAAAGAACAACATTTGACTGGAAAAACATAGTGTGACGACACAAGGAAAAGGTACAGAAAATGGATTGGTATGGCATATACTCATATATGATGCTTAAACTAAGCAGATGGTGTAACAAAGTAGAAGTAATGAAAGAGGTCAGATGCAAAATATGTGCGACCAATACAACTTTGCAAAGGTAGAGCAAGCACCTTGATGGGTGAATAAGATAGGCCATCCTCCACCATGCCAAGTTTGTTAGCCAGTGGACTGTTCTGCAATATTCCTCTCGTGCGCCCATTCTCATATTCATTTTGATAATGTTCAATATCTAACATGCATGAAAACATAAAAACAAGTGAGATTTTCTTTGTAATGCAGAAGTGATTCTAATCCAATACTGCCTCCCTGTAAACCCCTTTGTGCTATCTCTGCAATTCTTTTAAAAGATGCCATGCATGCTGTAATTTGTTGTGTGCATTAATATAATGTGGCCTACTACTCAAAATATGAGAGTTCCAGAAGTGATGACACTTCGCAGATGACAGCTTTAACATATAGTAAAGAAGAACAAGTCGACCTGACCTGACAGATTCGAAATATACTAAGGGAGAACAACTCTACCTGACCAGTCGACCGCAAGATAAGAGTATCATCTTAAAGAAGAGCAGAAGAGCAAGCAGATTGAAGATATTACAAGTCTTTCAATACAATGTCGGTTGGCCACCCATGATGAACCAGAGCGCACAGAGAAATACTATTCTTTCCGGTCTCTCCATATGTGGCTCACATGCATTTCGAAACTAAAGTAGGAACATTTAGCCAACCAATTAAACATCTCTCAGTTTTACTAATATCAGCAATAATATCAGATATGAATTTGTACAACTAAGCTTGTTTAGCTCGATGGGTGGAGCAGTGCTATTATGACACGAACCACATAGGCTGATTGTGGTCATCATAAAATGGGGAAAACATAAGCATGATGAGTACAGTGTTGACCGTGGCAGTGGGATGGCAGATCTGAAGCTGCAAACCGCGTAAAGGGTAGTTAGCAACCTATGTTTGCTTTGAAACAACAACTAATATTTGGTATGGACAAGAAAGTACGGTCAACAAGTGACAAAGATATGCAATTATGCTGTCTCTCTATATGTCGCAACATGCATTTGGAAACTCAAGTGGAACCTTTAGCTAACCAATTAAATGTGTCGGTTAACTAATATCAGTATCATATCACAACCATATTTGAACAATTAAGCTTTCGAATTCTGAGTGTTGTGTTGTTTAGCTTGAAGGGTGGAGTAATGCTAGTATGATAGAAAGCACCTACGCAGATCATAGTATAGTAGATAAAAGGGGAAAACCCAAAGCATCAAGAGAAAAATCAGGAAAGTGGAACTAGCTGGACCAGTGGGTGGCGCACATGCTTTTCGAAACGAATATAGGAACATTAGGTGACCAATTAAACGTTCTCTGTTTTAGTGATATGAGCATCATATCAGATTCATATTTCAACACATAAGCTTTGGGTTGAGGTCTTGAGGAGCAGTGCTAGCACGACATGAAGCACCTACGATGATGGTAGTGAATATAAAGGGGGAAATCATAAGCTTTATGAGTGTAGTGCCCGTGCCATGGCGGATCTGAAGGTGCAAACCAGACAAAGCTACTTCACAACCAATGTTTGCTTTCAACTAGCCACTACAATTTGGTACGGACAAGAAAAGTACAGTAAACAAATTACGATCTATTTTGCGGGTGAGATCAATAACTTAAGCACATATGGAAGAGTACCACCTCTCTTGCGACGCCGTGTAGGCCTATGCTGATACGTTAAGGGTGTGCAGGTGTGATGGCTGTCGGTGGCGGGGAAGAAGACTTTAGACGGCAGACGGTCGGGTCGGGGGATATATCCTGTTGTCGTGGACGAGGTGGTCGTAGGAGCGGCAACGACGAGGTGGACGACGGCACCGATGAAGAGAGAGGAGGCGATGAAAGGATCCTAGTCCAACGCCGTGGATGAGAGACGTCCATCGCTTGGAGTGGACGATGGTGTAGGGGTAGCGGCTCCGGCAAGGTGGAGGATGGGGTGGCGGACGGAGGAGGTTGGCCGCAGTGCGGAGGTTGTCATGCCGCTGCCGGTGTATGAATAGGGAAATGGGGGGAGGGGGATCTCAAACTTTGGGATGCGCTTCTCTGAAATGGGGGAAAGTTACGAACTTATCCCCCGTTTAAAATTTCGGACATCGCGTCGGTTGGGGATAGGACGGTACTCTCGCATCTCCCAAATATTTGCCGACAACTATTTCGGGCGAGGAGAGGGTGTTTTACCGCCCATGGTTGGCGCCCATGATGTATGAACGGGGCTGACAGGTAGGGCGGTTGTGTCATGTCTGATGTTAGTTACACATCTGCCCCTATTTAAAATATTAGCCTACATCGATTTCGGACGAGGAGAGTTTGTTTTGCCGCCCACCGTGTATGAATGGGGAAATGGAGGAAGAGACACATGTCTTTCAGACGAGCTTGAATCAAATGTGTTTTGCCGCCCACGTTTGGCACCCACCGTGTCTGAATGGGCTCAGAGGCCGTCGTGTCACGTCTGATTGAAGTTACTAGTCTACCCCTATCGACAACAGTGTAAATCCGGTCGATAAGGATGTCAAGTGTCAGGGGTAGATAGTAATTTCCATCTCGCAAACACTTGCTTCAGGCAGCCCACAAATTATAGTGGGTGTTTATCCGCTTCGTTCAAAAGTTGGGAGAATTAGCATTCACGTTTGCCCTAGGCCCTGGCAAACTAAATTCAAATCCAATTTGTATTAGATTACGAATATCCATAGATAATTATACATTTTGTTATTTATTTCTTCAAAACCACAACAACTATTTATTCCACCTTTATATATGATTATGATTTATAAATGTCGTGATCTTTGAATTCAGTAGGTTGGATACACTCTGAGTCAAACAGTTATTTCATCCAACACAATATGCTCACACGAAAAACAGTTCACCTTATGTCAATCATACAAGTACTGAGGATTACCTCACCTAAAAAATCCGGATCATTACAACACATGGACAACATAGGGGGTCTTACAACATAATCCATTCAGAGACATGACACAACATGCAAGTACAATAATCTAATGACAATTTCAACTGGTATCTAAAGAAGAACCGGGATTACCTTGGGCTTCAGATAGCAGAAACAGCAGGACCTCCTCCGTCTTCAAATGCAACATTCTTACTTCCTCCAATTCTTGGGTTGCTTGCATAATGTGTGCCACTAATTCCGTAATTTCCAGCCTCAAGATAAAGATTACCTCATTCATGGCAGCCACACCATCTCTTTATGCCTCTAGTAGAGCCTCAAGCACTATAATATCTGTGCTAAGACTGCTCTCCGACGGTGTTGCCTCTGAACTGCTACCATCTGGTAACATGGATGGCGCACTGCTTCCACAAATAGATTCTGGGGTTGTACATTGTTTCCTAGTGTGAACAGCATCCTGAAAGGTTTCCGCTGGACATAAGTAAGATATAGTTATCGTAGGATCCAGGTAGTAAGCTTACATGGTAAACGACGGACGAATTATTGCCGAGCATGGCAAACTATATTTAAATGGTTCGAAGCAGCAGCAGCCGAAAAGAAATTAAAATGGTAAGATGAAACTAGGGATGTAAGTGGCAAATATACGACATCCACCAGTGCCATCTAGTTAGTTTTTGCTACCTCCCTAGTTCATTTTCCTCAAAAAACAAAAACTCTTTTGAACTATCATACCACTAGTGGACTTTAATCAGGATTAAATGGGACCCAGTTGACATCCCTAGTTGAAGGGAGTGTACCACCGCTATATTTAAGTTGCCAAGGCATCTAAGCAGTTGAAATAATCTGAGAAAGCACTTAACAGTGTGGCCTCATATAAACTACGAAGACAGTCTTGTGATGAAGTTGAGAGGAAAAGTTAAGGACACAAATGAAGTAGGCATGCATTTCTTTATGATAGTACAACAAGCACTGCTGACATATTGGCCAACTCAGGTATAGCGTAACAACAAACAAGCATTCGAATCAAGCAATACACCAAAGCAGACAACTAAACTATTTGTAATTCGGTAGGATTATAGGTTGAGGGCACAAGCCAAGAAAGCAGCCCACTCGCATTACATTTCACATGTACTAAAACACACTGGCTTACCATATGTTGCAAAGATATCGTCAGCATCCCGTGGTTGCAAATCTAGTTGTTGTAGTTTATTCTGCACCCTCTATTTAGGTAAAATTAATTTTAATCGCATGCACTGGTCCAAATTGATCATCAATGGTTCATCTAAACTAATGAAAGAAGGGTGTGTGCATACACGACAATATATCTGCTTCCCTCTATTTTTATGCTTGTTCGAGGTGCCAACCCCAAATGAACAAATATTTTGCTTGAAGGGGTTGACAGCTCCATAATTAATAGAAGCATCAAATTAGTCATGCAACTTGGGAAGATCAAGAACACACAAACAAGTAATGAACAGAGGCTCAGAGCAGTGATGTAATAGCTAGCATCAGAAAATGTAGGGTAAAACAAACAAAAAGAAGCGGAACCACATGCTAGTTTGCTGATGTGTAAATAAGCATAGAGAACATTAAGCAGTCTGATGGAACCAACAGGTGGCATCAGAACAAAACTAAAGCATATTAACTATATGTGCACTGGTATGTAATTTAGCACATGTAACATGTTCACCGCCAAAAGTATGGCCCTACAGGTGCAAGCAGAATAACGCGTCTCATGAAAAGCTGCATGATGCCCTGAAGAAATTCAAAGGTGCGGTGCTTATGCTAGGAAAGTGAACATAGGCGACGGCCGTTGGATAATAGTACCTGATTCTCGGCGGCGTATGGGTATGTTTGTCATACATGATAGCTAAGGATCGTCGATGGTGCTCGTGTTGCGGTTGAGTTTGGGCCGGCTGTCGCCGTCGCTGAAGCGGCTCCGGTGCTACGGTTGCGGCGCCTGTCGACATGCAAGAAAGCTCATCTGTGGTAAGCGAACAGTTGCATGATAACGAGAAAAAATGAAGGAATACAAATTGAAATAACCTGATGAGGCTGTGGCGTAGGTAAAGCAGGGCTGGTGGAGTTGAATATGGCGTCCGTGGAGCGGGTCCGGTGCAGTGGACGAAGGCTTCGGCGGGCGTGTTGTACAGTGCTTTCGGTGAGGCGGATCTGTTGCGGTGGACGAGGGCTTGTATGAAGGGTCAGCGAAGGGGCGGACGAGAGAGTCAGTGAAGGGCCTACGCTATGGTGGACGAGGGCGCCGGTTAAGCAGATCCGGTGCGGTGGACCATGATGGCGATCAAGGAGATCTGGAGCGGTGGACAAGCCAGTCGCTGAAGCGGTTCTGGTGAAGTGGTGAGTTGGCAGTTGGGGGTTCCAAGGTGTGGAAGGTAGATCCGGCGGGGTGTGAGGTCCACCGCTGCGGCGGAGGACTAGATTCGATGGCTTGCTGTGGTTGGGGGGTCGGGGAGGGGAAGGGGAGGGGCTCTGGGGAAGAATGTTGGGGGAAAATAAGGGAAAACAATGGAGTTACCAAAGCAGCCCTTTTCCGTTCATGTGGCAGGGGTAAAACAGGAGTATCGCAGGGTTAAACTTTCGGGCGCGTGATATTTCGATGTGAGCGGGAAGTTTGAAAGCTTTTGGCGCCTAAAATTATAAGTATTCTGCTCTCGTACGGCCGACTATGATATCATGGCCGGCAATTTGTTTGTTTTGCATGCAAAAAAATGTGTAAGTTTTGAAAATCAATGTCTCCAACTCGAAACTTAGATTGTCCAATTCAATTCAAATATGATCATTGAGCTACTACAAGCAAATACCATCATACGGTCCAATTCAAATGAAATTCCAAATGTGTTTATCCTAAATATGATGACAAAAGCAAAAATGTGTATGTGTATGAATAAAGTGGATGATTATAAAGTTTGAACATGCCCGTATGTGTATATCTCTAGGTTTGATATATGAATCTGAAATCACGAAATCCCGGCTTAAAAAATGTACCTCCGTTTAAATGAATTATGAAAGCTAATGATGGAGTCGAATTCCAAAATTCCAATCTTAGGTTTGTAATTCTGATACATCAAGGTATATCACACATGTTCAAAAGTATCGTTATCTCATAGTACAAACTGTGAAACAAATTGATCAACCATGAGTGCACAATATCTCAATTACGCTAAAGTCCCTCAAATATAGACACCTCACTCTTTATCTGAAATCAACCCCCCCCCCACCACACACACACACACATAGAGAAGTCGTTCTCCCCCCCAAACACCAACACACGAGCACATTAACACCCCTCTCTCTTGTAAAGTCCGGACCCCAACATAGGTCTCTATCACTTTGTCTCTCAGGCATGCACACATCTCTTCCCTCACTCTCTAGGTCTCCCGCTATCTCTCTTACCCAAGCACACGCACTATGTAGAGTGTATATTTCCCATACACACAAAACATCGCCCCCAAACGTCTATCTCCCTAGTTATGTGGTTCTCGCGCACTCACCTCACACACCACCCCCACTGCAAACAAGCACACTTTTTCTCCTTGTGCACCACTCTCCTATTTCTATCTCTCCCACATGCGGACCCGCCCCAGCTCCTTCCCTGTATACATATATGTCGTGACTCTTTGCATAGCTCCCTAATGTATAATCGTTCTCGATTTCACACATTGTTCTCTACACCATCTATTTTAGATCTCTCATGAAGTCCCTATCACACACACGATGACTCGCTTCCCTTGCGTCTCCGTTCATAGGCCAATTTTGGACAATGTCTCCCTATCTATACGCCATTTATGGACACAAACGACCCCTCTCGCACCCTCTCTTCCTCTCTATCTCACTCCATCGCTGACTCTCTCTTTCTCTCGCTCTCACACCCCTCTCCCACACACACACTCGATGTCTCTTCCAAATAGTCTGCTCCCCCCGCCCGCACCCGTGCTATTCCGCTACTACACATGTCACACCATTCCCCCTTCCCTTATACTAGGTTTACATCATCAGTGATCTCTCTACTCCACATACACTCTCTCTCTCACACACACAAACACGTGCACAAACACACACAAACACACACAAACACCCATTTATCTGGATCCTCATCTCTCCCCATGTCTGCATGTGTATCTCACACACTCACTCTCTAATTATGTATATGTGTCTCCATGTTACACAACATAAAGCCCCATGTACATGTCTCTCTCTATCCTCCACACACATAGACACAAAGAATATGTTATCATTGCCTCAGTCTCTAACATATCACACAAGCACACTGTCTCTCTCTCTCGCAAACACGCTCAACAAGGGTTTCCTCGTGAATAACTTACCGTCTATTCAACAACAGTCATGGCAGTACGGCAAACACGAGACATGAAAAAGAATAAATCTACACGTGCTTAGACCACCTAGTATGACTACTAGGACTAGACCAACCCAAAAAGCACGGCGCCGTCACCCCCTCCTTGTCGGCGACGGGAAAATCTTTGCTTTACATAGTCGAGAAGTCATTGTGCTAAGGCCCCACATGCCGAGGCATTGAATAGAATGTAGATGCTAGTTTACGGAAGCAAGTATCGATAATACGTTCGTATCTCCATACTTATATTTCTTCTCTTATAAAAAACCGAGTTGGTGATGATGGTATGTGTGCCATCTTGCAATATAGACCATCCGATCTATATCTGACGGATGGAAATTAAACTAAAAGATACCCGCACCCCTCTCCACATTTGCAGACAAGGCCTTCCCTCGTTCATCTTTATCTCCAACAAACCTCATTGTTGAGCAATTAAGAAAGGAAGCCTCTGGAACAAACTGGCCTGGTGGCCGCTGCCGACGTCGTCAATCCCCATGCCTCCTCTCAGTCCTACCACCAACCACCACCACACCCCACTCCTCTTCACCTTATCTCATATTTCTCGAGATATCATTAGTTTTTACACATGGGATTACTCCCGCAAGGGTCAATCAGAACAAGTGTTTTATAAAAAATGCATCTTGATGTTCCGTGCAATGCACGGATCTTGCTAGTACTCCTAAACAAGACTAAGTTGGTGATGCTGGTGTGTCTGCCATCCGTCGTTTCTGACCATTAGATCTACATCTAACGATTGTGAGGTAAGTTGTTGCCTTTTCTCACCAACATCTCATTTGTCTACCAATTTGCAGAAAAACCCATAATTAGTATCTTAAAACCAACCACATCCCTCCCTGACCTCACCAAAACAGTCCAAGGAATATATTCTAATTGAAACATAATATATCTCTAGTGACATATGTATATCAAAATTAGAGTGTTTTGTACCAAGTTTGTGAATAAGTATTATTCTAATTATGATTCGTTGCAACGGACATGAACATTGCTAGTATTTACAACCATGCATTTTTTCCTAGTATTCCATAGTTTCGAGTTTTCCATCAAGATATTAGTCACTCATGGTTGATATTTACTTTCAATCATGTACACATATGCGCTATGTAACTAGCCTTGCTTATTGGCTTCCAAAGCTTAACTTTCACTCCTACTTACAATATGTAGAGTATTTAACAAAAAACTACCACTTTCAACCAGCCTTAGGATGAATCTATTGTACAAAAAATAGCAAAAACATACCCAAAATTTCTTAATCCGCGCCAAAAACTACTGCCTAGTACTCCTACCAATTAGGTTTGTTTAAACCCATTTATGACAGGGTTGGCCCACACGTCCGTGCTGACGAGGCAGCTTAAACCAACACATTTTGTTTGATGGTTGACACGAGGGACCCACATCTGACCTTCTATCCTGTTATTCCCCCTCAAATCATTAATTTTCCTGAACATTACTTCAAACAGTACTGATGCGTGTTCCTCGGTGGCGCCGGTGATGAGCGAGTGGCCGCCGCTCCACCGGACGGGCCGGACGCCGCGCTGGCCTCCGCACGGGTTGGCAGGCTGGCCCGAGCGTGACTCACGAGCGAGCAAGCCGCCGTGCTGGCCTTTGCTCGAGCCAGATGGCTGGCCTTAGCGCGGCACGCGCGAGCAAGCTGCCGCACTGCCGTGCCAGTCTAGCTAGCAAACCTTGCACACAAGCAGCTGGACGGAGCTATCTTGGCTAGCTAGCGGCCGCGAGCGCCGGACGAAGCTGGCATCCGGGCTGCCGCAACATGGGCTCCGCACGGCCGGCGTTTTGACCTTGCCTTCTGCCGTCGGCGGTAGCTGCGTCCCATGGTCGAGGATGACTAGGTGGACGGGCCGGAGGTAGGAGGTCACTTGAGGATTTTTGTTGGTAAGAGCATGTACAATGGTTGATAAGGTAGCCTTATCTTAAGTCTACCACGTATGCAAGTGATAGTAGTTTCTTGGCATTTTAGTGGTTTCTTGCATTATCAGGGGTTTCTTGTAAGGAACAATGTACGTACTACTAGCGGCAAAAGGCGATTCTAGGTTGCGTTGTACTCCAACGAGTACTACTAGTGGTCACGGGAGTGTATACCTCGTTTCGTGGGTTCGATCCTGGCCGAACACATGACGGCCTTTTTTTAAATAGTACTACTACACTTTGCTGCGAGCCAATATTTTACACGGGTAGTTTGAGTTTTGAAGTCAAACAGACGTGCGACCCCACAATCTGGGTGCACTGGATAGCCTAGCCACGTGAACGGGTTTTCCTTCCCAGCATCCCGTGGCTCGCGTGCTCGCCCTAGCCGCACCTCGCTTGCAGCTTCCTCATCAGCTAGTAGCATATTTAAACTAGCGCCTCCCAATTAAGCCCGAGGAGCCGGAAAAGCCTGGCGGGGCATTGGGAACTGTGCAATATGGCTCTGCACGTAAAGTGCTCTACTACTACTCTATAGCTTGTGGTGTTGCACGCATGGACTTCACTCCATTATCGGCTCTACTATAAAAGAAATTCCTATTGACGTGTTTTTTTTGAAACGGAGGCAAAAGCTTTGCTTCATCTCATTCATAAAGAAGGAACTACTAACAAAGTTCGACGAGATCCATTACACCTCCACAAATGGAAGGGAAAAGCCTAGTCTGGCTGTATCAAATAACTCAAATATTTTGCCCCCACAGTAACCGTCGCTGATAAACAGGCTGCTAGTGTGTGCGTGAGAGGAGCGGCTGAGTAGGCCAGCTACATGAGAGGAGCGGCTGAGTAGAGCACCGAGAGTACCCACTAGGCCACTACGCAGGTGTACTTTCCCTGCATTGATAGTACAGCGATGGTTCTAGAGAACAGTAGTACCCTCCACCTCCAATCATAGCTCCTTGGCCCTAAGATTCAAGAGTTCAAAACTGGTGCACTATACTAGAACTAGACAAGAAGTACAGTACATCGCACTACTAGTTGAGAAAATTAGTACTAGTACTCCTACAGTACAAGTACATACTCCTTCGTCACATAATGTAAGACGGTTTTTGACACTAGTTGGCGTGTACAAAAAATGGCAAAAACATACCCAAAATTTCTTAATCCACGCCAAAAACTAATACCTAGTGCCAAAAATTTCTTACTAGTGCTATTATTTACAGTATAATGCAATCCCATAACGTTCCATAATGCTAGTACTAGTAGTAAATAATAGCCTCACCCCTTCGCTGAGGAACGATCTATAGTTGGAAGGGACGAGGCCCTGTGGTTACTACGCTCTTATCTCCTCACTAGTAGAAAACCAGGCTTTTGTCCCGGTTCGTAAGGGCCTTTAGTCCCGGTTCTTGTACCGGGACTAATAGGTCATTACTAATGCCTCCCCCCTTTAGTCCCGGTTCTTACACGGAGCGGGACAGATGGCCATCCACGTGGCCGCTGCGGGCAGCCCAGGCAGGGGGGCCATTGGTCCCTGTTGGTGACAAAAACCGGGACCAAAAGGCATCTGAGGTTTTTTTTTGAAAGTGGCTGGTTTAGGGGTTTTGGGGGTTAATTTAGGTTGTTATTAGCTAGCTAATAGAGAGAAGTGTCCTCTCTTATCTTCGTGCTTGGTTTACCAACGCTACTGCTATGTTCATTTCACCCTCTGATATATAATAACTCTTCATACTCGCATCATACATCATCATATATAATAACAAGTCCTACTAATCATGCATCATCATACAACTTCTACTCGTTATTAATAACAAGTCATACGATCATCATACTCATAGTCATCGAACCCAACCCTACATAATTGTTCTTAGTACATCATCAGTATCAGGTAGACCTAAACACACTTAAGATAAAATAGCATAAAACAAATAGACCCTGACTCTCCATTATGAAGAATGGAGATCATCCTGTCTCCAATTCTTGCGCTTTGCTTCCTTTTGCTTCCAAGAAGCTCCTTACGACTGTCCATACATTTTTTCCATTCTTTGATTGTCATGTCTCCACTTCTTTTAGAAATCCGGTATGGACAGTTGAGATTCGTAGGACGACCTGGTTGTACGTTCAAAACATCAAGACGACCGTGCATATACATCAGATGAGGCACACAATCATTCGGGATTATCTGTTGAAAAACATAGTAATAACTTCGTAGTTAACAATGATGTACTAGTCTTAGAAGTATGCAAAAAGATGCACGGATGTCGTAATAGTAAAAAATCTTACCAGGGTATCTCCATGGTAGTTACCGTAGTTCAACACGTGCACTAGTGGCACGTATTGACCATAATGTTGAGGAGTTCGATTGTAGACATTGTAATTCTCAAGATCAGTACAAAATGTGATCAGATGATTTTTCTCCTTATAAGTTAATTCGGAGCCATCGGTGTAGTGGGTTTTGTCTACCATCTTCCGCACATTCTTTGAAGACTGAAAATAAGCTTTCAATGGAAATAAGCTGTAAACTATTTTGAAATAAACAATATAAATTACTTAATAACTATGTTAAGCTCACATGGGGAAGAATTGGAGGTGTATCCACAAGGACCCAAATGTCCATATTGTCTTGCTTGATTGTAGGATCACCAAGATCCATGGTGACAAGCATACCCTCATCAAAACCATACATCTTGCAAAGTGCTTCCCAATTTTTGCAACCAAAATGGGTTACACTCTCGGCATTGTACAACTTTACTTTAAATTCCACACCATGATGGGTCCTTAGGAGAATTTTTTTGGTTTCCATACTTTCATGGTCTTCAAAACCCATCCTCTCCAAGACATAGCGTCTTGCATAGCATGGGATAAGCTAGTCGAATTGGAAAAGATGAAAAATACACGTTAAAATAGTTGAAGTCGTGCTTAATTACGAAAAAAACTATTGTCGTCATTGCGTACCGTATGAACATCGAAGGTCTCCTCGAGCTTAATGCTGAAGCATCGATCTTCGTCCAGCTCAATGAACCTGTCGCACATACCTCGGTCGTCGTGGCACCAGTCGCACTCCCCCGGGCGGTTTTCATCATCTGAGTACGACATTTCTGGCCTATGTTCATAATTCAAATATTAAACTTGTACAATTAAATATATGTACTAAAAAACCTAAATTAGATCATTATTATTAATCACGGGGTGACTATCGGTGATGGTACGTAGCTCCTCCTTTCATTCTCGAGTGCATTATTGATTACACCAAATTGTCTAGCACACGGGAATGAAGGAGAAGCTACTCCCACGACGGCGTGGATGATGGAGGGGCTTCCTAGATTTCTGCATAGAGTGCTCTTCAATTTTAGCATTCAAAGTAGGAGTACTTTTCCAATATGAGCATTCAATAAGCAAAACCAAATCGTAAAATAAAGTAGTATTCAAATTAGCATGCATTCGATTATAACCAAAACTACATCATCTCTTGTGTCCGTACATCGTCGAATATTATCACTAATACTCCTCGAATACTATCATACATATAGCATCGCTAATACAGCTAGAACCGTAGCGCCCGACGGGTATCGTCGCGGGCGGTGGCCACCCAAAGATAAGGAACCATCACAGGATCATAGCTCCAGTGAGATCCATGAAGAACCTGCCAGGTATTGTTGAACCTTCCCTCCAATGCAACCATGTAGCGACGGACGTGCTCTTCCTCCTCGTTGACACAGTGACGTACCACCTCTGTGGTGTCCGGAAGCCTCGGCACCGTCACTGGCCCACGCGACCGCCACCAAATAAGGATCGGGTCAACAACGGGCTGCCTCCTCACCAACGTACGTCCTCGGAAGGTAGCACCTCCCAATACTAGCCCGGCGGAGCCCAGTCCCGAACATGGCCCTGATCAAGCAGGCCTCCACCGCCGAGTCGACGACGACGAGGATGCGGGATAGGCATCGTCGACGTCGATGCGGGAACTACTTCTATATATAGTTAAATAAAGTAGTTTTATTAATTAAATCAACTAGTTCAACTACTAAGCACTTACTATAAATAAATAAAGTAGTACTTACTAAAAACAAACTACTTCTATATATAGTAAAATAAAGTAGTTTATTAAATCAACTAGCTAGTTCAACTATATATGAAGCACTTATTATAAATAAAATAAAGTAGTACTTACTAAAAATAAACTAGTTTAACTATAGTTCTATTATTTTTCTAACTAATTATATTAAACACGTTCTCTTCTTATTTTTTCCTTTTTCCTCTATTCTAAATATGAACATATTCATAAATGACTTTGATCATGCACAATTTTCTTATACATACACAATATGAACATACACATAAATTGACAAAGAAAATACTATGAACAAAAAAATCATAAAAATTCTATGAACAAAATTACAACAGAAAAAAATCATAAAAATTCTATAAACAAAAAAAATAAGAAAAATTTGACATATTCGATCTTTGCATATATATGAACATACGAACATGCATATTCAATAATAATATCACCAAAAAAATCTATTAACAGGAAAAAAAATCTAACACAATATGAACAAATTAATTACACAATATAAAAAAAATCTAACAGAAAAATCTATGAACTACACATCTAAATTACTACACATCTAATAAAAAAATCTACGAACTACAAAAAAATCTAACAAAAAATCAAAAAAATCTAACTCAATTAACTACACATCTAAATTATACTACACATCTAAATTAACTACTACTAACATCAAATTAAATTAGCAAAAAATTTGCTCACGGCGATGGTGTCGGGGACGGCGACGGCGAGGTGCGGCGCGGGGCGGCGGGCGACGGTCGACGGTGAGGTGCGGCGCGGGCCGAGACGGGGCGACAACAGCGGCGGGGCGGCGCGGGACGGCGGCGGGGCGGCGCGGGATGGCGTCGGGTCGGCGCGGGCCGGGGCGGCGCAGGACGGCGTCGGGGTGGTGCAGGACGGCGCGGGGCGACGACGGCGACGGCAAGGCGGAGACGGGCA